>NC_037688.1:55056998-55207820 GCF_003255815.1 Theropithecus gelada
TTTTTTTTTTTTTTTTTGAGACGGAGTCTTGCTCTGTCACCCAGGCTGGAGTGCAGTGGCACAATCTCGGCTCACTGCAAGCTCTGGTTCCCGGGTTCATGCCATTCTCCTGCCTCAGCCTCCAGAGAAGCTGGGACTACAGGCACCTGCCACCACGCCCGGCTAACTTTTTGTATTTTTTAGTAGAGACGGGGTTTCACCTGTTAGCCAGGATGGTCTCGATCTCCTGACCTCGTGATCCACCCGCCTTGGCCTCCCAAGTGTTGGGATTACAGGCGTGAGCCACCATGCCTGGCTTTTTTTTTTTTTTTTAAGCGATGGGGGTCTTGCTATGTTGCACAGGCTGGTCCTGAACGCCTTTCCTTAAGTGATCCTCTTGCCTTGGCCTTCCAAGTAACTGGGATTACAGCGATGAGCCACCGTAGCAGGCTTTTGGATGCTTTTTTTTTTTTTCTTTTTTGAGACAGAGTCTCTCTCTTGTCACTGTGGCTGGACTGCAATAGTGCGATATTGGCTCACTGCAACCTCTGCCTCCCGGGTTCAAAAGATTCTTCTCCCTCAGCCTCCCAAGTAGCTAGGATTACAGGTGTGAGCCACTACACTTGGCTAATTTTTGTATTTTTAGTAGAGATGGGGTTTCACCATATTGGCCAGGCTGGTCTTGAACTCCTGACCTCAGGTGACCCACCCACCACAGCCTCCCAAAGTACTGGAGTTACAGGCGTGAGCTACTGTGCCTGGCCGGATACTTTTTAACCAAAGGAGTAAACAAGCTTCTTTATTGGAATAATATATCAATATATGCAGGTATTCAGACAATACCAGTCGGACAACAATGACTTCTTAAAGGTTGGATGCAGATCATGCTTTCCGCGTTAAAAAAAAAAAAAAAAAAAAAAAGACCAAGCGCGGTGGCTCATGCCTGTAATTCCAGCACTTTAGGAGGCCGAGGCGGATGGATAATGAGGTCGGGAGATCGAGACCATCCTGGCTAACACAGTGAAACCCCGTCTCTACTAAAAATATAAAAAATTAGCCGGGCATGGTGGCGGGCGCCTGTAGTCCCAGCTACTCAGGAGGCTGGGGCAGGAGAATGGCGTGAACCCGGGAGGCGGAGCTTGCAGTGAGCCGAGATCATGCCACTGCACTCCAGTCTAGGCAACAAAAAAGAAAGAAAAAGAAAGGCTGGAGGTGGTGGCTCATACTTATAATCCTAGCACTTTGGGAGGCCCAAAAGGGAGGATTATCTGAGGCCAGGAGTTTGAGACCTGCCTGGGCAATATAGAGAGACCCTGTCTTGACAAAAAAAATTAAAAATTAGCCAGGCATGATGATGTGCACCTACCTGTAGTCCCAGCTACTCAGGAGGCTGAGGTGGGAGAATTGCTGGAGCCCAGGAGGTTGAGGCTGCAACAAGCCGTGACTGCGCCACTGCACTCCAGCCTGGGTGACAGAAAGATACCCTTTCTGAAAAATAATAAATAAAGGCCAGGTGTGGTGGCTCACATCTGTTATCCCAGCACTTTCGGAGGCTAAGGCAGGCCAATCACCTGAGGTCAGGAGTTCCAGACCAGCCTGGCCAACATGGTGAAATCCCATCTCTACTAAAAATACAAAAATTAGCAAGGCATGGTGGCAGGCACCTATAATCCCAGCTACTCGGGAGGCTGAGACAGGAGAATCGCTTGAACCCAGGAGGCAGAGGTTGCAGTGAGCCAAGATTGTGCCATTGCATTCCAGCCTGAGGAACAAGAGCGAGACTTTATCTCAAAAAAAATAATAATAATAATAATAGCAATTATTAATAAAAATGTAAAAAGTCCCTTAACTGAGGCCAGGTGCAGTGGCTCATGCCTATAATCCCAGCACTTTGGGAGGCCGAGGTGGGTGGATCACCCAAGGTCAGGAGTTCAAGACCAGCCTGAGCAACATGGAGAAACCCCATCTCTACTAAAAATACAAAATTAGCTGGGTGTAGTGGCACATGCCTGTAATCCCAGCTACCCAGGAGGTTGAGGGAGGAGAATCGCTTGAACCCAGGAGGCGGAGGTTGCAGTGAGCAGAGATCACACCATTGTACTCCAGCCTGGGCAACAAGAGTGAAACTTTGTCTCAAAAAAGCCCCTTAACTATAATCTCACTAAGAATCAAAAAATATTTAATTTTTTTTTTGAGATGGAGTCTCGCTCTGTCGCCTGGGCTGGAGTGCAGTGGCACGATCTCAGCTCACTGCAAGCTCCGCCTCCCAGGTTCATGCCATTCTCCTGCCTCAGCCTCCCGAGTAGCTGGGACTACAGGCGCCGCCACCTCGCCCGGCTAGTTTTTTGTATTTTTTTAGTAGAGACAGGGTTTCACCGTGTTAGCCAGGATGGTCTCGATCTCCTGACCTCGTGATCCACCCGTCTCGGCTTCCCAAAGTGCTGGGATTACAGGCTTGAGCCACCGCGCCCGGCCTAAATATTTAATTTTTTACTTTTTGCATGATCTACTTAGTTTTCTTAATAAGCTGTGAACCAGAAGGGGAATTTGTTGCAGTTTGGCAGTCTTTTAGGTGGAGGATTATAGTGAATACATTTTTAGATTATTGGTATTGTAGCAGGACAAGCCTCAAACAAAACTCCTCAGACACCGAGTTAAAGAAGGAAGAGGTTTATTCAGCCAGGAACTTCGGCAGGACTCCTGTCTCAAGAGCTGAGCTCCCCGAGTGAGCAATTCCTGTCTCTTTTAAGAGCTCATAACTCTTAAGGGGGTCCGCATGAGAGGGTCATGATCGATTGAGCAAGCAGGGGTACATGACAGGGGCTGCATGCACCGGTGGTCAGAGTGAAACAGAACAGACCTGGAAATTTTACAATGTCTTTCTATTATCTATAGATAATATCAGTTGCTAGGTCAGGGGTCGAGTTTTAACTACCAGGCTTAGGTCAGGCAGGCCCAGGCCTGGTTTTGGGTCTGGTTCCTTGGTTTCAGGTCTGGTTCCTAGGCACCAGGCTACCTGCCTTTAATTTTGCTTCTCTTTCCTTTTCTGAGTATAAAACAACGAGAGGGCCTCTCTCTTCCCTCATTTCCCCCCTTTGAGACTCTCCCTTTTTATTAGTGGGAGTTCTCACTCTTATTTTCACTACTTATGTCTTCTTGTGCAATAGACTGGTAGTGATTCATATAGTACACTTGTGCTGAAGCATTTTGGTGAACTAAGGTAGCGATGAAGCTTTTTACCATTTGAAGAAGTCCACAGGTAGCAAACAAGGGAGCAGTAAGCAAGTTCTTACTGCTATTATAACTTCTATTATAAGAGTTTTAAATCTTCCTAGTGCTGGGAACTAATTTCTAAACATGACCCTAGGATCTAATCCATGCCACACTTGCATGGGCACATGTGCCAGTTTTGTTATATCTTTAACTATGCCTTCAACTACTTGCCCTGATCATGTGTAGACATCATTTAGTAAGGTTAAATTTTCCATAAACCTTTCCTTCAGCTGCTAACAAGTAGTCGAGAGCTAGTCTATTTTGATAGATGGCATTCGTCATCTGAGTTTCTTGCCAGGCTAGAACAGTCAAGGCTTGACCGGTTTTATTAGTGATGATTTCTAAAACAGCTTGCAACCATATGATTCGGTTGAGCATGTAAATGGGGGTCTGATATCCCTATGAGCCATCTTGTGCCTAAGTAGCAGGCCTATAGTATTGTATGATTCTCTTAGGGGGCTCTTCATTATTTTTCCATTTTTTTATAGCTATGCTTTTCATTTTGCAGGAATCATAGACAGGGAAGCCCAGGAGTTTGCTTGTTTTTATGGGCAGTAGGAAGAAAGATGGTTTAATAGTGCTAATAACACAACTACCTGTCCACTGGTCAGGCAGCTTAGTGTAGGTTCTATGTCCACATATCCAGTATTGCCTAGTGGGGGCCGTCTAGTCCCGGTGGGATTCTGGGTGGGCTTAAACAGTCTGCAAGTTTGGAAATTTACTGATGAATTTTTATCTGTGTGGTTTGAACTCCACCATGTAACTGTTTTTGTGGTACCATTATACAGTTTTTGTCCTAGGCAACTAAGTCATCCTACAGAATGAGTGAATTCTTTCCTTTTTCTAGCTATGCAATATTGTCCAATAATTGAGACTTTTAGAACCTAGAAATGATCAGGGTGATTCTTTAGGGCCGGGAATTCATCAGGAACTGGGTCTGTAGACACTGATTCTTGGGCTTCTTATGGCCATTGATCTCCTATTACAGTTCCTCCACAAACGTAACATTTAGAGACTGGGCTACATACTTTGGATAGAATAGCATTATACAAACAAGTTTCTTTTAGAGTCCCAGTACACTTATAATGACCATAAAATAATAGGACTGTAGCAATCTTTTGTCTTACCTCAGTGACTTGATGTATATACTGGGAACAGTCCTCAATCTGAGGAAGGTCAGTTGAAGTCCTTATAGTACAAGTCCAAGTTTTAAGGAAAATGAATCCCGTGATGAGTTTCTTCATGCTTCGGCCGTGCGTGGACCAGTCAGCTTCTGGGTGTGACTGCAGCAGGGCTTGTCGTCTTTTTCAGAGTCACTTTGCAGGGGTTGGTGAAGCTGCTCCCATCCACGTACAGCTCCTAGTCTACTGATGTTTAGGGATGGTCTCGGAGGTTGGGCCTACTAGAATAAACTGAGCCTGATACCTCTACACAGTTATGTTTAACTGGGCTCTCTGATACCAGAAGTAAGGTGACTGGGTTTAGGGTGTTGCAAACTTCAATGGTTATGTGGGGATTTTCACAGAGCAAGCTTTGGTATCTAGTTAGTCTAGCATTCATTAGCTAATGATGTCCTTTGGTATTTATTAAAGTCACCACAGCATGGGGGGACTTTATGTTTAGGTTTTTTTTTTTTTTTTTTTGAGACGGAGTCTCGCTCTGTCACCCAGGCTGGAGTGCAGTGGCCAGATATCAGCTCACTGCAAGCTCCGCCTCCCGGGTTTTTACGCCATTCTCCTGCCTCAGCCTCCCGAGTAGCTGGGACTACAGGCGCCCGCCACCTCGCCTGGCTAGTTTTTTGTATTTTTTAGTAGAGACGGTGTTTCACCGTGTTAGCCAGGATGGTCTTGAACTCCTGACCTCGTGATCCGCCCATCTCGGCCTCCCAAAGTACTGGGATTACAGGCTTGAGCCACCGCGCCCAGCCTATGTTTAGGTTTTGCCTAAGAGTTAGGTCATCTGCTTCTTGTGCTAACAGGGCCATTGCTGCCAGGGCCCTTAGATATGGGGGGCCAGCCTTTGGAAACCCTGTCTAGTTGTTTTGAGAGATAGGCCACTGGCCTTGGCCAGGGCCCCACAGTCTGGGTTAAAACTCCAACTGCATTTTTTTTTTTTTTGACACGTGGAGTGTAAAAGTTTTGTCAGGTCAGGTAGCCCCAGGACTGGGGCAGACCTGAGTTTTTCTTTTAACTCATGAAAAGCTTGTTGCTGTTGGTTGTAATAGATGTAGCTTATCTGATTTACATTTTTATTAAATGTTACCTACTAAAATATTGACTTAAATCCTGTAGCTATTTGATTTCAAACTTTAAATTGATCTGGTATTCCTCATGGGACTCCAATTGCTTCTAAATGGACGTGAGAGTTGAAAGACCTAAAAGGGGCTTCTCTTACTTTACGATGTCTTATTTTTCCTCCCTCTTGTAGATGAAATGTCAGGGTGAAAGGGATAGCCAATTGGACTAAAGTATAAGTGCCACTCCAGTTACTTGGCAGAGTGCCCAGTAAAGGTCCACCACAGTACCACCACACATGCGCTTGGGGATGAACAAGGGCTGACTGATTGATAAATTCTTGAAAATTCTTAAGCTCATCACATCCCTTCAGGTCTCCAAAGAATGCTAAGTTTCCTCCCTGTCATGAGAGACATGAAGTGAACTTAATGTTGGGAGATGAATTCTGGATGGTCCTTGGGGTCTGACCCACAGGGTGCCAGACTTTGGGATATAGCAGAGAGAGCTTGGCATGACTTATTACTCCAGGCTGTAGAATCCTGGAAAAGAGCTACCATGCAGCCCACGCCTGGTCGACTGGAGGACCACCTTAGGGGAAAGGGGGACAATCAGGGCCTCTGGCTGCCATATGCACAAGCATAACAACTGCTTTTGTTTAACGTGCGGGTGGAATATTTGATCCATTTCAACCAGGCATTTGCATCTTGGTATGCTGTCTTAATTGCCAAAGTTTGTTTTAAGTTTTTAACTTTTATGATTTTCTAGTAAAATGAATGTTTCCTTTAGCACCTATTTTTATTAGTTTTTAAACCAGAGAAAGCAAAATACCATTTTACATTTAACAATGCTTTTTGTATGATCTTTATACTAGACAAGCTAAATTTTACCTTTATATTAGTGTGTTATTAATGTTAAACTTAATTTTAATAAAACCTTATAGACATATTTATCTAATTTTTTTTTTTTTTTTTTTTTTTTTTGAGACGGAGTCTTACTGTGTCTCCCAGGCTGGAGTGCAGTGGCGCGATCTTGGCTCACTGCAAGCTCTGCCCCCCGGGTTCACGCCATTCTCCCGCCTCAGCCTCCCAAGTAGCTGGAACTACAGGCACCCGCTACCGTGCCCGGCTAGTTTTTTGTATTTTTAGTAGAGACGGGGTTTCACCATGTTAGCCAGGATAGTCTCGATCTCCTGACCTTGTGATCCACCCGCCTCGGCCTCCCAAAGTGCTGGGATTACAGGCTTGAGCCACCACGCCCGGCTATTTATCTAATTTTTAATGTTTGACCATAGGGTAAGATTTTATAGACTCTTTTTAACTTTTTATAATTTTTGTTAAAGAGCAGGTTGGTGCTTTAAGAAAAACCTGTTGCGTTTTGACTTTAATGTCCAGTTCACAGAAAAACCGGATATATCTTTTTAACTTTAGCTAATATGTTTACACACAGAATTTACACGCAATTAATGTTTTTAAAACTTGCTTAAACTTTTAAAACAAAATATACATATTTTTAACATTTTAATGTGGGTAAAAATCCACATTCTTACGCCTCCTTATAATCCTTTTATCAAAGGTATACTTTACTTTCCCTATACACCTTGCACATAAACTGTCTCTTCAATAGTTTACATTTAGGAGGCCTAATTACTTTTAAATTATACAATATTTCTTGCATAAATTATTTTTTAACACACTTTTTTTTTATAACTTTTTTTTCTTTCATGACTTTTACAGGCAATTTTTCGACATGCCTTAACTTTCTGACTTACTACAAACATTTCTTTCTTTAAACAATCAGTTAATTTATTTATTTCAGGACAAGAATTTACCATATAACACTCTTTTTATATAAATCCCACCTCCCCTTTTTTTCCCCCTTTTTTTCAAAGATGATAACCATTCTTTTCTAAAGTGAATCTTTTTTTTTTTTTGTCTGTGGACTCGACTGTCTAAGGCCACAAGAATAGAAGTTACTATAATACATGTTACACTGTTAACTTTTACCAAACTTTACTTTTGTTGAAAACCTTACAAGTTTGTGATTTTAATTATCCTTTGCTATTAATAAGACCTTGTTTTGTCCAAATTAACTTAGAATTGGTATAGATGGCCTTTTTTTTAACTCCTTGTGTATCTCTCTCTCTTTTTTTGTCTCTGACTTTGTCTCCCTCTCTGACTTTCCTTTTGACTCTGTCTCTTCCTCTCTCTCTCTGCCTCTCTCTTTCTTTCTCTCTCTCTCCTTGACTCTCTCTTTGTCTCTTCCTCTCTGTCTCTTTCTCTCTCTTTGCCTCTTTTCCTCTCTGTCTCTTTTCTTTCTCTCTCTCTGCTGGTCTTTCCTTGCCTTTGCCAGCCGCTTATGCTGCTGTTCTCTCAACCACTGTGTGTTGGGGGCCGGGGGTCTAAAACCAGCTGTAACCAGTGTCTATGTATAGGAGCTGGTCTGGGTGTCCTGGCTTACAGGTTACCTTGTGCCATACCTTTGAAACAAGGGACCTGTCTAGGCTTCCTTTTAATGGCCAACCTATTTCTAATGCTGGCCAGTCTATCTTATACAAAGTTTTAAGTTTTCCTGGTGTCATAGTACTCCATAGTCTCCCTTAAATCCTTTTTTGAAATTTTTCAACATAGTTCCTAGGAGGGTGGGCTTATTTGTGACTGACCCATGCTTTTTCGAGACAAAACACCATGCTCACATCACATGCACAGCACAAAACAAAGAACGGGTGAAAAGGGCACATGCATACGTTTACAGTTTACACCAAATGAAAATCAAAACTAAAATAAGAGTATCCAGAAATCTAAGCCAGGTCAAAACCAAAACCAAAATATCAAGCAATCCAAGTCAAGTCAAAAACAAAAACCAAAGTGCCGGTACAGGCGCACCATGGGTGATCAGGCCACACTTCCACTCAAATGGAGTGGGCAAGTTCCTAAGACCGGTCCTGTCAAGCAATTCAAACCAAGTCAAAAGCAAAACCAAAACCAAAGTGTCAATAAAGGCATGCCGTGGGTGATCAGGCCACGCTTCCACTCAAACGGAGTGGGCAAGTTACAAAGACTAGTCTTACCAAGTTTTAGATATCTAGACTCCTAGTGCCCATTCCTTCCCGGTGTTCAGCCACTGTGTTGATCCTCCATGGGAACCTGCCACACACTGCTCTGGCGAGGCGTCCCGCTGGGGCAAATGCCTACCCAGGAGCGCTCTCAGGATCCGTGTCGCTCCGGCTGGTCAGAGTCTCCCACAGAGATGTTCCACAGGGCAGGCTTAAGCTGCCTAAGGAGCTGCCTTAACCATCGCCAATCACCTCGCTTCCCGATCAGGGAACCAAGAAATGTAGCAGGACAAGCCACAGACAAAACTCCTCAGACATCAAGTTAAAGAAGGAAGAGGTTTATTCAGTCACGAATATCGGCAGGACTCCTGTCTCAAGAGTCGAGCTCCCCGAGTGAGCAATTCCTGTCCCTTTTAAGGGCTCACAACTCTAAGGGGGTCTGCACGAGGGTCGTGATCAATTGAGCAAGCAGGGGGTGCATGACAGGGGCTTCATGCACCAGTGGTCAGAGTGAAACAGGACAGACCCGGAAGTTTTACAATGTCTCTCTATAATCTATAGATAACATCAGTTGCTAGGTCAGGTGTCGAATTTTAACTACCAGGCTTAGGTCAGGCAGGCCCAGGCCTGGTTTTGGGTCTGGTTCCTTGGTTTGGGTCCGATTCCTAGACGCTGGGCTACTTGCCTTTAGTTTTGCTTCTCTTTCCTTTTCTGAGTATAAAACAATATGAGAGGGTCTCTCTCTTCCCTCAGTATAGTAACTTCCCCAACGGATGTAAAATTTTGAGGACTAAACCAAGTCCTGCACTTTCCATTCCAACCTAATTAATTCCAGTGAATGAAACATTCATTGGGGAAAACATAGAAGATGCAGAAGAGTTGCTTACATGACCTGAGTCAACAATTCAGTGACGCTCTGCATATAATAATCAAAATAGGGCCAGGTGCAGTGGCTCATGCCTGTAATCCCAGCACTTTGGGAGGCCGAGGAGGGCAGATCACAAGGTCAGGAGATTGAGACCATCCTGGCTAACATGGTGAAACCCCGCCTCTACTAAAAATACAAAAATTAGCGGGGTGTGGTGGTGGGCGCCTGTAGTCCCAGCTACTTGGGGGGTTGAGGCAGGAGAATGGTGTGAACCCAGGAGGCAGAGCTTGTGTGAACTGAGATCGTGGCCACTGCACTCCAGCCTGGGCGACAGAGCGACACTCTGTCTCAAAAAAAAAAAAAAAAAAAAGTCATGTTTTACTTTTTCAGGAACTGCCACACTGGCTTTCCAAGCTGCTGCTTTGTACATTCCACTAGCAATGCACAAGGGTTCCTATGTCTCCACATCCTTGTCAACACTTGTTATTGTTTGTCTTTTTAATTATAGCCATCCTAGTGAGTGTGATGCCGTATCTAATTGTGGTTTTGATCTATGTTTTCCTGATGATTGATGATATTGAACATCTTTTCATGTACTTTTAGAAGTTATTAAAAAATTACTTTAGGCAGATGGAGAGGAAAAGGGGTCCTTGGAAACTTGTTTATTTTAAATCAACTCCAGAAACATTTCTGGTTTACCAGGAAAGCCCCGGCTCTAAGAGCCCAGCCAGCAACCGTTGATATGCAAATGCAGGCCATTAGAAACTGGGTCCCCCCAAACATGGCGATTCCCACCTTTGTCCTCTTGCCCTTGCCCCCACATGTGCCTGGCAACAGGGCTGCCCCCATTTATCCCCACCTGTGTAAAACATCATGGTGCCCTGTATTTGCATATTAAAAGGCTAGGGTGAGAGGGCCAGTTTTTTCGTGGGCTATGTGAATGACATGCCTGGTTAAACCAATCCTTAAGCCCTATGCAAATTACACACCACCTCCTCCAGCCTCCTCATACACCTGGCTGGTATCCCCGCACTTGGGGTCTCCTCTCTTGGCTTTGGAGCCCCCCTCCCCCTCTCTCTGTACAGGAGACCTTCTTCCTTTTTCTTCTCCTTTCTTGCCTATTAAACTCTCCACTCCTTAACACCACTTCACGTGTATCTGTGTCATTTCATCCAATGCGTGTGAGACAAGAGCCCTGGTGTTCCTCCACTTATGAGAGCCGTATCATTTTGGTGCATGGTTCAGGAAAATGCAAAGTACAGCCTTCGTTGGAGTGGTGAGTTTGGGAGCAATCCTAAAATCTGTTCTATCATTGTGAGGCGCTCTTAGCCTCTATATTAAAATAAATTAAACGGACGTCCGTCAGCATAATACATATGCTTAGCATTGGCTGCGGTACTAAAGACTTGGATGTGAGGCTTGCTGGGGAGAACATGGAGAACCCCCCATTACCCATAGGTACTGGGAATGTTGGCCATGTTTGAAGTAGCTTCTTTTGTTAGGGATAATGCTCAAAATCCTAAGGAAATTGAACACTAGAACAAAGGATTCTTATCAAAGTAATTTTACTTCTGTGCAGAGGGTTGCCTCCTTGGCCAGTTGCCATGAGAGCACACCTGAACAAAGGGGCATAAGAGCCTTTACTCCTGACGCAAGTCCTGCCCCTGTACCCTTTCCCCATTGGCCGGGATTGGGTCATACAATCTAAATTGATCCTGGTTGGCTAAACATTACTTTTTTTTTTTTAGACGAGTCTCGCTGTCTCCCAGGCTGGAGTGCAGTGGCACAATCTTGGCTCACTGTAAGCTCCACCTCCCAGGTTCACACCATTCTCCAGCCTCAGCCTCCTGAGTAGCTGGGACTACAGGCGTCCACCATCATGCCTGGCTAATTTTTTGTATTTTTAGTAGAGATGGGGTTTCACTGTGTTAGCCAGGATGGTCTCGATCTCCTGACCTTGTGATCCGCCCACCTCAGCCTCCCAAAGTGCCGGGATTACCGGCGTGAGCCACCGCCGGCCCATTTCATTTTTTAAGATAGGGTGGGCTCCCAAAATCAAGTGGAGAGGAAGGGCAACGGGTGTCTGTAATGAGGTAGAAAGTCCTCTTTCCAAATAAGGAAAGGAATGTGAGCTGGTACTGATAATGCTTGGCGCTGTGGTGTGCCTGGGCATCTAACAAAGACAAAAAGGAAAAAAGGAAAAAAAAGGCGGGGAGTACTATGAATTAAAGAATAAAAGATTGATCAGATTATGTGAAGAGAAACCTCATCATATCCCACATTTTCGCGGGGACACGTTGCCATCATGTGAGGCTGGGAAAAGTTCTGAGGCAACTGGGAATTTCTGGCCAGGGCCCATCCTGGCATGATTCAAAGGCCTCTGGACCGGACGCAGCCTGCAACAGCCGGGTGTTGGCAGAGAATCTTCAACTATCCTGTGGCCAAACTTTCTGTCTCTATCCATGGTCTCTTACCCTCTCTGTGTGTCTAATGTGCAGGAGTCTTTACGGTTCAGGGAAACAGGTCTGTTAGAAGAGATCACGAATCACGGCAGCCAGTAACTCAATAAACGTCTCTCTACGGTTTCTCTGGCAAGCACGTGGTATTTCTAAGCCACCTAGTGGAAATAAAAATCCTCTTCATGAGACACATTGCTGGTTCTCTATGGCACATTGTAGCTTCACAACTTTTCCATTTTGCGCTTTTCTACTGCGACTTCTGTGAACGGGAAAGCTCTGCTTTTAACAGTTAGGAGTAAAATGTCTTCTGCAGCCAGATGTTCGTCCTAATATTGTCCCATCAATAGAAAAATGGCCATTTGGTTCCTACATTCTTTTAAGGCACCTATTCTGTCTCCAGTTAAGATAGCACTTCATTAGTAAGGAAATTTTAAGTCTGGAAGTTAACCAGAACCATTTTCCTATGGGTAAATGCTTTATCATAGGCCGTAACAGCAGGATATAGAGTTCAATCTAGCATGCCCTCTCCGTTAAAGGGTTCTTGCCCAATTACATGATTTTTCTTGAAATGCATTTTTTTAGGAAGGCGCAAAGACCACACCAGTCTAGGAGGTCAAAGGGAAACAAAAGGCAGAGGACTAAGACTGCTTGGGGAAAGCATGACTAAGGCCCGAAAGTTGAGTTCCTCTGGTGTCATGGCTTGGAGGGTCACATCTACAGTCACAGGTCACGGGCAGCACATTTAAATAGGTGCTGGGAATCCAGAAACCGTGGAGAGAAGGTAGTTGGGGGAACGCCCCCTACTGCTTTTGTCTCCATCCTGGATCACATACCGAAAGGAAGGAGACCAAAAGAACGCTTTTATTCTCACTTCTCTTTCTAGATGGGAAATAGATCGTGTATAACATGCACTCCCCTTGAGTGTATTTTAAAGCACTGGGACTCCTTCGACCCTGAAACTTTGAAGAAAAAGTGGCTTATTTTCTTTCACACAGGGCATGGCCTTTCTTTTTTTTTTTTTTTGAGATGGAGTCTCACTCTGTTGCCCAGACTGGGTGCGATCTCGGCTCACTGCAACCTCCGCCTCCCAGGTCCACGCCATTCTCCTGCCTCAGCCTTCCAAGCAGCTGGGACTACAGGTGCCTGCCATCATGCCCGGCTAATTTTTTTTGTATTTTTAGTAGAGACGGGGTTTCACTGTGTTAGCCAGCATGGTCTCGACCTCCTGACCTCGTGATCCACCCGTCTTGGCCTCCCATAGTGCTGGGATTATAGACGTGAGCCACTGCGTCCTGCTGGGCGTGGCCTTTTTACTAAACTTTTGCAAATGTTGCAAAATCAGGCCAGCTCTTTTAGCAATCACATCAGGCGGGCCCAAAGAGAATAATTACCCAAAATTAGAGAAGCCAGTTCCAGGGGAACCATCTGAGGATTCCTTTATTTGGGGCCCCTTCAAGTTCCCTTCTCATTATAGGACCTTAGGCAAGTAAAGGGAGACTTAGGCCGATTTTCTTTTTCTTTTTTGAAACATAGTTTTGCTCTTGTTGCCCAGGCTAGAGTGCAATGGCATGATCTTGGCTCACTGCAACCTCTGCCTCCTGGGTTCAAGCAGTTCTCCTGCCTCTGTCTCCCAAGTAGCTAGGATTCACAGGCATCCACCACCATGCCCAGCTAATTTTGTGGGTTTTTTTTTTTTTTTTTAATACAGACGGTTTCACCATGTTGGTTAGGCTGGTCTCAAACTCCTGACCTCAGATGATCCACCTGCCTCGGCCTCCCAAAGTACTGGGATTGCAGGTGTGAGCCACCACGCCCGGCCAATCTTCTAATGACCCTGATAGGTATACAGAAGGTTTCCAAAATTTAACTCAGGTATTTAACCTCTCATGGAGGAATGTTATGCTGCTCCTAAGCCAAACCCTAACTGTAGCTAAAACAGGCAGCTCTGCAAGCAGAAGAAAATTTTGGAGATAAGCAATAGGCCTCCTACAGTAGGCCAAAAGGGGAAAGAAAAAATAGGGAAGGCGAAGAAATAGGGGAAACAGTATTTCCAACAGGAAAAGAGGCAATACCTCTTGGCAACACTAATTGGAACTCCTTTCTATGGTGTTTTTCCTTCTTTCAAGGTTTAAAATGGCTTCTATCTCTTTTTTTTTTTTTTTTTTTGAGATGGAGTCTTGCTCTGTCACCCAGGCTGGAGTGCAGTGGCCGGATCTCAGCTCACTGCAAGTTCCGCCTCCCAGGTTTACGCCATTCTCCTGCCTCAGCCTCCCGAGTAGCTGGGACTACAGGCGCCTGCCACCTCGCCCGGCTAGTTTTTTGTATTTTTAGTAGAGACGGGGTTTCACCGTGTTAGCCAGGATGGTCTCGATCTCCTGACCTCGTGATCCTCCCATCTCGGCCTCCCAAAGTGCTGGGATTACAGGCTTGAGCCACCGCGCCCGGCCCTATCTCTTTTATAATGTTCTTCCAACCTGGGAAAAGTTAATTTTCCAAACGTTAAAATGCTTGGCTTACAGTTGAGCTAGGGGGAAGGGAACACGAAGCCTGGTATGCTGGCAAAAGGGTAAACATTTTTTATCAGATGGGCTTTTGGCTTCTCTCTGTGCAAACCGGTAAAAGGGATAATAAGGATCATTGTTTATATTCTCTGTACATTTATAATTAATATAAAAGGATTTGTGAGGTTGGTCTTAAGCTGTAAACAATCTGGCGTGCTTTTCATGTCTTTCTGTATAGTTCTGTCAAAGAGAGGGTATCTTAGGTTAGGATGCAGGCCCAGGACCCCATAAGCCTGGTGTTCGAGCTAGCCCAACAATACAGTCACTGACAAACTTGGCTATAGGCCTTCATCTTGTTTCATGTCCTTGGAAACATGACCTGTGACCACATGGCAATACTTTGTTTGAGTCTCCGCCATTTTACAATGGTGGCTGTCTTCTGGTGCTAAGTCAGTTCCTGGGTGAGGGTGACAAAATCAGATAAACTGGTTTGTCAATCTGGGTGGTGCCAGCTTATCCATCAAGGGCAGGATTTACAAAATGTCTTAAGCACTCATTTTAAGAGTAGTTTAGGGAGTGTCAAAATCTTTTTTTTTTTTTGACACAGAGTCTTGCTCTGTCGCCCAGGCTGGAGTGCAGTGGCGCGATCTCGGCTCACTGCAAGCTCTGCCTCCCGGGTTCACACCATTCTCCTGCCTCAGCCTCCTGAGTAGCTGGAACTACAGGCGCCCGCCACCACGCCCGGCTAATTTTTTGTATTTTTAGTAGAAACGGGGTTTCCCTGTGGTCTTGATCTCCTGACCTTGTGATCCGCCCGCCTGGGCCTCCCAAAGTGCTGGGATTACAGGCGTGAGCCACCGCGCCCGGCCCGGGAGTGTCAAAATCTTGTAGCCTCCAGGTGCATAGTCTTTTTTGAGATGGAGTCTTGCACTGTTGCCCAGGCTGGAGTGCAGTGATGCGATCTCAGCTCACTGCAACCTCCACCTCCCAGGTTCAAGCGATTCTCCTTGCCTCAGCCTCACAAGTAGCTGGGATTACAGGTGCGCACCACTACGCCTGGCTAACTTTTGTATTTTCAGTAGAGACGGGGTTTCACTATGTTGGCCAGGCTGGTTTCAAACTCCTGACCTTGTGATTCGCCCGCCTCGGCCTCCGAAAGTGCTGGGATTACAGGTGTGAGCCACCGTGCCCAGCCCAGTTTTTAAACTTATGGCTAGTTTCTTGGTCTGGTCCCTAGGCAAGAGGGAAGTATATCTTAACAGGGACCGTTATCATCTTTGTTTTAAGCCATAGACTGTAAACTCTCCCCTCCCAAAGTTGGTCCAGCCTATGCCCAGGGATGGGCAAGAACAGCTTGGGGGCTGGAAACAAAATGGAGTTGTTTGGGTCGGATCTCTTGCACTGTTTCGGTCACAATTTTGCAATGACAGTTTCAAAAGCTGCCTATCACTCCTTTGAAAATACTTGTACACTTGTGGTTAAGTCATAACCTAATTAAGGCTCATTAGTTTCACCTGTGAGGTTACTGTTTGTAAAGTTCAAAAGCCAAAAATCTTAACTGCTTGGCATGGCTAAAGTCAAGTAACGGGATTTTGAAGGCCTTTCTTAGAGTACTCAGCTTAATTAAAAGTGGATATTCAAGTTTTAGGTATACTTAAAAGGCCTTTATGTTTTTCTCTTCTTGAATCTTGTTTCCTGGAAAAAGGCTCTTCTCGGTCAACTGAATTATTTTTCTCCATTTTTATCTTAACTACTCTTAATGCATGCATGGGAGTCCCTAAGATAAATTCTGACAGCATAGGACTCCTTGGGGAAAACAGAGGAGGTGCCATAAACCCCATTTTGGAAAAAAACCTGTTTTCCTCATGAAACCCCCAAAATTAAAAGCAGATAGTTCTCTCTCAAAATCAAAGGCTCTGTTCTATTACATATTGTGTTATCAACCGTTTTGAGTTTTGGGGGTATCAAAATACTTCACATTATAAAAGAGCTTTGATGTGTAATAACTAGGTAGAAAATACACTGTAAAGGATGCCTAATAGTAGTTATAAATCAGAAAAGCATGCTCTTGGGCACCTAAAAAATATGAAAACATCCCCACCCCCCTTAAGAGATGAGACTTCCATGAGGAATGGACTAATTACCAAAATAAGCCAATTGGCTTTGGGTTGCCTTGCAATGCAATGCATGGTAGAAGCACTACGCTGTCTTCTCTCATAGTATCTATATGGTCTTTTCATAAATTGAGCATTGAAATAAAAGCATAGCAAGGAGGTCTTAAAACACTAATCTGTCCTTTGGTAAAAAGGTTATAAAAGATTTGTAAAGATTTAACTGTAACTATCCTGAAAATTTTGTCATTTGCTAACAATTGTCTTGCTTTCTCCTTCTCAAGAAATGGTTTATAATCAAGCTATATTAAGGACTTTAACAGGTGTTCTCAAATGCAGGTTTTTAAAAGCTTTGAAGATTGTAACATTGGAATAAAAAAAGTACGGGACTCATAAAAAATGGACATATTCACAAATATCAAGCAAAACAAAAGTTAACTAAATGGACTGCACTCAAAAAGTTAAAGCAACCTTTTTTTTTTTGGTGATAAAGTCTCGTTCTGTTGCCCAGGCTGGAGTGCAGAGGTGCAATCTTGGCTCACTGCAACCTCCGCCTCCTGGGTTCAAGCAATTCTCCTGCCTCACCCTCCCAAGTAGCTGGGATTACAGGCATCCACAACCGCACTCGACTAATTTTTGTATTTTTAGTAGAGACGGGGTTTCACCATGTTGGCCAGGCTGGTCTTGAACTCCTGACTTCATGATCCACCCGCCTTGGCCTCCCAAAGTGCTGAGATTACAGGTGTGAGCTGCTGCACCCGGCCAAAGCAACCTTCTTAACTTTTGCTTGGAATATTGCTGATCCTTGTTTTGTTTTTTAGAGTCAAGAAAACTTACTTTGAACTCTTTATGGCCTTTAGTAATTAAGTAAGGTGCCGGATGCAGAGGCTCACACCTGTAAAACCAGCACTTTGGGAGGCAGGTGGATCACCTGAGGCTGGGAGTTTGAGACCAGTCTGACCAACTTGGAGAAACCCCATCTCTACTAAAAATACAAAATTAGCCGGGCATGGTGGCACATGCCTGTAATCCCAGCTACTCGGGAGGCTTAGGCAGGAGAGTTGCTTGAACCCAGGAGGCAGAGGTTACCGTGAACCGAGATCTCGCCATTGCACTCCAACCTGGGCAACAAGAGCGAAACTCCGTCTCAAAATAAAATAAAATAAAATAAAATAAAATAAATAATTAAGTAAGTAAGGTGAACAAAATTTGGAGCACGTTTGTTTTTCTCTGCCTAGTTCCTCTAGAATGTGGAGACTATCTGTGAGTCCTCTTAACTTATGGCAATAAGATTGTTTGCATCAGTGCAATAAGAGTCAATTTTCTTTGTCAACAGGACACAGTTGGAAAAGCTGGTTATTTTACTAAGGCTTTCACTGAAAGGGTGTGTTTCCCTTTAAGGAATCAAGCTTGACATGCAGACCCAATAAAAGCCCATTGGAGAGAACCGGCCTCATACCTAGTCTACATAGTCCTCGCACAGAGTTCCTAACCTATGGTCAGTAAAGAATGTAACTTTCTAACAGGCCTGGGAGCTCCAAGTTTATCTTGGAACCTCAAGAGGAGAGGATCACCCAACTCACAGGTATTTGAGGATACAAACCCATAGCTGGGCTCGGCTTTAAAGGTCTTATCTGAAATTCCTTGTGGAACAAAGTTTCATCAAAGCCAATCCAAAAGGCCTATGTAGAAATAATAGAAATAACCATTCCTGGCTTGGCACAGTGGCTCATGCCTGTAATCCCAGCACTTTGGGAAGCCAAACTGGGAGGGTGAATCACCTGAGGTCGAGAGTTCGAGACCAGCCTGACCAACATGGAGAAACCCTGGTCTCTACTAAAAATACAAAATTAGCTGAGCATGGTGGCGCACGCCTGTGACCCCAGCTACTCGGGAGACGGAGGTTGCAGTGAGCCAAGATTGCGCCATTGCACTCCAGCCTGGGTAACAAGAGCGAAACTCCATCTCAAAAAAAGAAAAAGAAAAGAAATAACCATTCTTGCTGAACTTCATGCAAATAATCAGGCCAAGTATAAACCTAAAGTTTATTCTACAAACAACACACATGGTCCTACCATAATTTGTTTTTATCAAAAATGAGACCTGGAGAGAGAAACTGTGCTCCAAAGCTTATCATACATTTGTCATTAAATCCTAGTCTCATTCATTGTTTTTAAGCATTTTGCCTACATTTTAGACTAACCCTGTTTATTCCTGTAAATCAAGTGGTGATCTGCAGCTTGGAAGAAAAAAAAAGGAATGGAGAATGTAAAACTCTGAATCAATATACTAGTTCTGGGCAATTATCCTATAAATTCTGCCAGGTAATAAAAGTGAGTAGGGGCCAGGCATGGTAGCTCACACCTGTAATCCCAGCACTTTGGGAGGCCGAGGCGAGCAGATAACCTGAGGTCAGGAGTTTGAGGCCAGCCTGGCCAACATGGTGAAACCCCATCTCTACTAAACACACAAAAAAATTATCCGGGCATGGTGGTGGGCGCCTGTAATCCCAGCTACTAGGAAGGCCGAGGCAGGAGAATAGCTTAAACCCAGGAGATGGAGGTTGCAGTGAGCCGAGATCACACCATTGCACTCCAGCGTGGGTGACAAGGCAAGACTCCATCTTTAAAAAAAAAATTAAAAAAAAAAGCCGGGCGCGGTGGCTCATGCCTGTAATCCCAGCACTTTGGGAGGCAGAGGCGGGCGGATCATGAGGTCAGGAGATCGAGACCTTCCTGGCTAGCACGGTGAAACTCCGTCTCTACTAAAAATACAAAAAATTAGCCAGGCGTGATGCTGGGCACCTGTAGTTCCTGCTACTCGGGAGACTGAGGCAGGAGAATGGTGTGAACCCAGAAGGCGGAGCTTGCAGTGAGCCAAGATGGTGCCACTGCCTCCAGCCTGGGTGACAGAGCAAGACTCTGCCTCAAAAAAAAAAAAAAAAAAAAAAAAGTGAGTAGGGTGCCCATAGCCTGGAGGTTTCTTTGTGAAAATAAAACCAAAGAACTTCATAAACGCCCAAAGGGAAATTCTATATCTTGGCAAGTGAAATTTTATTTTATTTATTTATTTATTTATTTTTTTTTGAGGCGGAGTTTCACTCTTGTTGCCCAGGCTGGAGTGCAATGGCACGATCTCGGCTCACCACAACCTCCGCCTCCCAGGCTCAAGCAATTCTCCTGCCTCAGCCTCCCTAGTAGCTGGGATTATAGGCATGCGCCACCACGCCCAGCTAATTTTGTATTTTTAGTAGAGACGAGGTTTCTCCATGTTGGTCAGGCTGGTCTCGAACTCCTGACCTCAGGTGATCCACCCGCCTCGGCCTCCCAAAGTGCTGGGATTACAGGCGTGAGCCACTGCGCCCGGCCTGGCAAGTGAAATTTTAAATGGAAATTATCCACTACACCACACTTGTGGGAATTGCTGTACTCACCCCACTATTTTCTTTTCTTTTTTTTTTTTTTTGAGACGGAGTCTCGCTCTGTCGCCCAGGCTGGAGTGCAGTGGCCGGATCTCAGCTCACTGCAAGCTCCGCCTCCCGGGTTTACACCATTCTCCTGCCTCAGCCTCCCGAGTGGCTGGGACTACAGGTGCCCGCCACCTCGCCTGGCTAGTTTTTTTTTTTTTTGTATTTTTTAGTAGAGACGGGGTTTCACCGTGTTAGCCAGGATGGTCTCAATCTCCTGACCTTGTGATCTGCCCGTCTCGGCCTCCCAAAGTGCTGGGATTACAGGCTTGAGCCACTGCGCCCGGCCCACTATTTTCAATAGGGTTATAAATGGTAGCACCTTAAAACTGAAATATTGGACAGAGTTTTCATTGCTGCATTGCTGTAGTATTCTGCTTAATTATTATCCTTATAGCTGGAATAATAGTTACTAACGAAAAGGAAGCATAAAAGTTTTACTATCACCCGCTGGGCGCAGTGGCTCACGCCGGTAATCCCAGCACTTTGGGAGGCCCAGGCTGGCGGATCATGAGGTCAGGAGACCATCCTGGCTAACACAGTGAAACCCCGTCTCTACTAAAAATACAAAACAAATTAGCCGGGCGAGGTGGCGGGCGCCTGCAGTCCCAGCTACTCGGGAGGCTGAGGCAGGAGAATGGCTTGAACCCAGGAGGCGGAGCTTGAAGTGAGCCGAGACCGCGCCACTGCACTCCAGCCTGGGAGACAGAGCAAGACTCCAGCTCAAAAAAAAAAAAAAAAAAAAAAAGTTTTACTATCACTGAATCTGCTAGGACTTTTTACTGGGTTTAGTTACGCACTTTTAAATGAAACATGCTGCTTCTGTATTAAAACCTCTACTAAAGTAGAGGAAAATCTACAGGTACTTAAAGATGAAATAAAAATCATTGACAGGCTCAGGGATAAATGCCGACTTCAGCCCTGGGTGGCTACAATCCCTCTTTAATGAATTCCTGTCTTCTTTATGGAATTAGTTAATCCCTTTATTAAGCCCTCTCTTGTTTATATGTCTTGTATTAATATTTGAACCCAGTATACTCAGTACTGTAACTCAAATTGTTTTCTCTTTCCTAGAAGCCATCTAACGCCAAATGGTGTTGCAAACTGAACCACCCAAGGACATGCCCCTACATGTGCCTGGCAACATGGCTGCCCCCACATATCCCCACCTGTGTAAAACATCATTGCACCCTGTATTTGCATATTAAAAGGCCAGGGTGGGAGGGCCAGTTTTTTCAAGGACTGCATGAATAAAATGCCTGGTCAAACCAATCCCCTGAGCCCTATGCAAATCAGACACCGCCTCCTCCAGCCTACTCATATAAGTGGCTGGTGTTCTCCGCACTTGGGGTCTCCTCTCTCGGCTTTGGAGCCCCCTCCCTCTGTCTCTGTACAGGGAAGCTTCTTCCTTCTTTCTTCTCTCTTCTTTCTTGCCTATTAAACTCTCCGCTCCTTAAAACCACTCCACCTGTGTTGTGTCCGTGTGGGTTTATCCAATTCCCATGAGACAGGAGCCCTGGTGTTCCTCCACTCATGGAAGCTTTATTACTCATATATATTCTATATATCCACATGCATCCTACAAAGTCAAAGTAACTTTTTTTTTTTTGAGACAAAGTCTCACTATGTCACCCAGGCTGGAGTGCAATGACACGGTCTTGGATCACTGCAACCTCTGCCTCCCGGGTTCAAGTGATTCTCCCACCTCAGCCTCCCGAGTAGCTGGCACTACAGGTGCGTGCCACCACAGCCGGCTAATTTTTGTATTTTTAGTACACAGGGTTTTACCATGTTGGCCAGGCTGGTCTCGAACTCTCGACCTTGTGATCCACCCGCCTCGGCCTCCCAAAGTGCTGGGATTACAGGTGTGAGCCACCAAGCCCAGCCAAAGTAACTTATTAATTCTGATAATTTTTCCCTCCCTCCCTCCCTCCTTCCCTTTCTCCCTCCCTTCCTTCCTTCGTTTTGTTTTGGTTTTTGACATGGAGTCTTGCTCTATGCCTAGGCTGGAGTGCAGTGGCATGATTTCAGCTCACTCAACCTCCTCCTCCCAGGTTCAAGTGATTCTCCTGCCTCAGCCACCCGAGTACATGGGATTACAGGCGTATGCCACCACACTCTTTTTGTTTGTTGGTTTGTTTGTTTTTAAGACGGAGTCTTGCTCTGTCACCCTGGCTGGAGTGCAGTGGCCTGGGATTACAGGCATGAGCCACCATACCCAGCCTACACACTCAGTTTTTGTTTTTGTTTTTTCTTAATTAGCTGGGCCTAGTTGGGCACGGTGGCTCATGCCTGTGATCCCAGCACTTTGGGAGGCCGAGGCTGGCGGATCAACTGAGGTTGGGAGTTCGAGACCAGCCTGACCAACATGCAGAAACCCCGTCTCTAAAAATACAAAATTAGCCAGGCGTGGTGGCGCAAGCCTGTAATCCCAGCTACTCCAGAGGCTGAGGCAGGAGAATGGCTTGAATCCGAGAGGTGGAGGTTGCTGTGAGCCAAGATCGCACCATTGCACTCCAGCCTGGGCAACAAGAGCGAAACTCCGTCTCAAAAAAAAAAAAAAAAAAAAAATTAACTGTGCCTGTAGTCCTAGCTACTGTGGAGGGTGAGGTAGGAGGATTGGTTGAGCCAAGTTCAAGGATGCAGTGAGCTATGATTGCACCATTGTACTCCAGTCTGGGCAACAGAGTGAGACACTACCTTAAAAAAAAAAAGGCCGGGCGCGGTGGCTCAAGCCTGTAATCCCAGCACTTTGGGAGGCCGAGACGGGCGGATCACGAGGTCAGGAGATCGAGACCATCCTGGCTAACACGGTGAAACCCCGTCTCTACTAAAAAATACAAAAAACTAGCCGGGCGAGGTGGCTGGCGCCTGTAGTCCCAGCTACTTGGGAGGCTGAGGCAGGAGAATGGCGTAAACCCGGGAGGCGGAGCTTGCAGTGAGCTGAGATCCGGCCACTGCACTCCAGCCTGGGCGACAGAGCGAGACTCCATCTCAAAATAAAAAAAAAAAAAAAAAAAAGGCCAGGCGTGGTGGCTCATGCCTGTAATCCCAGCACTTTGGGAGGCCGAGACAGGTGGATCATGAGGTCAGGAGATCGAGACCATCCTGGCTAACGTGGTGAAACCCCGTCTCTACTAAAAATACAAAACACTAGCCGGGCGTGGTGGCGGGCACCTGTAGTCTCAGCTACTTGGGAGGCTGAGGCAGGAGAATGGCGTGAACCCTGGAGGCGGAGCTTGTGGTGAGCCGAGACGACGCCACTGCACTCCAGCCTGGGCGACAAAGCGAGATTCCGTCTCAAAAAAAAAAAAAGTACAGTTCAGTGGTTTTTAGTATATTCACAAAGTTGTGCAACCATTGCCACTATCCAGAACATTTTAATCAACTCAAAAAGAAACTCTATGCCCAATAGTCACTGCCAATTCCCTTCTCTTCCCTAACCCTGCCAACCACTAATCCACTCTCTTAACACCCCTCCCTTTTTTTTTTTTTTTTTTTTAAGAGACGGGGGTCTCATTATGTTGCCTAGGCTGGCTTCAAACTCCTGGGCTCAAATGATCCTCTTACCTCAACCTCCCAACTAGCTGGCACATGCCACCACTTCTGGCTTTTTTTTTTTGAGACAGAATCTCATTCTGTTCACCCAGGCTGGAGTGCAGTGATGGTGTGGTTTTGTCTGACTGCAACCTTGACCTCCCCGGTTCAAGCGATTCTCATGCCTCAGCCTCCCAAGTAGCTGGGATTACAGGCATGCACCACCACGCCCGGCTAATTTTTGTATTTTTAGTAGAGATGGGGTCTCTCCGTGTTGGTCAAGCTGGTCTCAAACTCCCGACCTCAGATAATCCTCCCACCTGGCCTCCCAAAGTGCTGGGATTACAGGTGTGAGTCACTGCACCTCGCCTAATTCTTGTATTTTTAGTAGAGACAAGGTTTATCCATGTTGGTTTTTAAGATGGAGTCTTGCTCTGTCGCCTAGGCTGGAGTGCAGTGGCATGATTTCGACTCACTCAACCTCTTCCTCCCAGGTTCAAGCGATTCTCTTGCCTCAACTACTCGAGTAGATGGGATTACAGGCGTGTGCCACCACACTTCTTTTTTTTCTTTTTTTTCTTTTTTTTTTAAGACGGAGTCTCTGTCACCCCGGCTGCAGTGCCCAGACTGTTGTTGGGCCCAGCCTAGGATGGTCGTGATCCTGTTGCCCAGACTGGTCTCAAACGCCTGGCCTCAATGATCAACCCACCTTGGCTTTCCAAAGTGCAGGGATTACAGGTGTGAGCCACTGCACTCGGTCCATTTTTTGTTTTTTTGTAAAGACAAGGGTCTTGCTACGTTGCCCAGGCTGGTCTTGAACTCTTATCTTGGACTCCCAGAGTGCCAGGATTACAAGCATGAGCCACCATACCTAGATGCTTGCTACTTTAAGATATTCACTTTATCACTAGTTTTGAGCAATTTGATTATGATGTGCCTTGGTGTAGTATCTCGTGTTAGAGAATTGTTGAGCTTCTTGGATGTGTAGATTTATGATTTTCATCAGATTTGGAAACTGTTAAGCTATTAGTCCTTAAGGTATATTTTCTATGCCCCTCTCTCTCTCCTTTCCTTCAACTCCAATTACTCACATATTAGCCTGCTTAAAGTTATTCCACAGCTCACTGCTGTGGTTTTCTTTTTATTTTCCAGACAGGGTTTCACTCTGTCACCCAGGCTGGAGTGCAGTGGCACAATCATAGCTCACTGCAACCTTTGCCTCCTAGGCTCAAGAAACCCTCCCATCTCAGCCTCTTGAGTAGCTGGGACTACAGGTGCACACCACCACGCCTGGCTGATTTTTTCTTTTTTGTAGATGTGGGGTCTCGCTGTGTTGCCCAGCTTGGTCTCAAATTCCTGGCCTCAAGTGATCGTCATGCCTTGACCTCCCAGAGTGTTGGGATTACAGGCGTGAGCTACTGTGCCCAGCCATGCTTTTCATTCTTTAAAATTGTTTTTTCGGCCTGACCCTGTGGCTCACGCCTGTAATCCCCACTCTTAAGAAAAGATTACCAGACAGGCAAAGAGGCAGAAAACGTGATTATATTAAGAAGTTAAACCAATCTCATCTTTTGGGTTAAAAAGAATTTTTTTGACATTGAAGTTCACCTTCATATTCCAATTTTTAAAAAGCATTCTAAAAATTTTAATCATGTACAATTATGGGGTACGCCATGCTGTTATGATATATAGATACAGCATAGAGTAATTGAATCAAGCTAATTAACATGTTTATCATCTTAAATACTCATCATTTTTCCTGTCTAGCTGAAACTTTGTACGCTTTGACCAAAGTCACTCCATTTCCTCCCCAACTCCAGTTTCTGCTAACTACCATCCTACTCTGCTAGTTCAATTATTTCAGATTACACATTTAAGTGAGAACATGCCGGAATGCAGTATTTGTCTTTCTAGACCTGGTTTATTTCACTCAGCCTAATGTCCTCCAGTTTCATCCATGTAGTTGCAAATCACAGGATTTGCTTCTTACTTCTTTTTAAAGTTGAATGGTATTCTATTCAAATGTGTATACATACACATTTTCTTTATCATCTCCTTTTTTTTTTTTTGAGACAGAGTCTCGCTCTGTCGCCCAGGCTGGAGTGCAATGACTCGATCTTGGCTCACTGCAACCTCCACCCCCTGGGTTCAAGCAATTCTCGTGCCTCAGCCTCCCGAGTAGCTGGAATTACAGGCGTGCACCGTACCACACCCAGCTAATTTATATATTTTTATTGGAGACAGAGTTTCACCCTGTTGGCCAGACTGGTCTCAAACTCCTGACCTCAGGTGATCTGCCTGCCTCAGCCTCCCAAAGTGCTGGGATTACACGCGTGAACAACCACGTCCAGCCTCTTTTTTGTTTGTTTTTTGTTTTCGAGATGGAGTCTCACTCTGTCAGCCAGGCTGGAGTGCAGTGGCGCAATCTCAGCTCACTGCAGCCTCTGCCTCACAGGTTCAAGTGATTCTCGTGCCTCTACCTTCCGAGTAACTGGGATTACAGGCGCCTGTCACCATACCCAGCTAATTTTTGTATTTTTAGTAGAGATGGGGGTTTCACCATGTTGGTCAGGCTGGTCTCAAACTCCTTACCTCAAGTGATCTGCCTACTTTGGTCTCCCAAAGTGTTGGGATTACAGGCATGATTCCCAGCGCCTGGCCACATTTTCTTTATCCTTTAATCTGCTGATGGATGCTTAGGTTGATTTCATGATTTGCCTGTTGTAAATAACACTGCAGTGAACCTGGAAGTGCAGGTATCTTTGACACACTGATTTTTCAATTCCTTTGGATATATACCCAGAAGTAGGATTGCTGGATCATTTGGTAAGTCTATTTTTAGTTTTTAGTATTTTGTTTTGTTTTGGTTTGTTTGTTTTTTTTTTTTTTTTTGAAATGGGTCTGGCTCTATTGCCCAGTCTGGAGTGCAGTGGCACTATCTTGGCTTACTGCAAACCTCCATTTCTACTGCTCAAGCAGTCCTCCCACCTCAGTCTCCTGAGTAGCTGGGACAATGGTGCGTGCCACCATGCCTGGCTAATTTTTGTATTTTTTGTAGAGACGGGGGTTTTACCATGTTGCCCAGGCTGGTCTTAAACTGCGGGGCTCAAGTGATCTGCCCACTTCAGCCTCCCAAAGTGCTGAGATTACAGATGCAAGCCACCACACGCAGCCTATATTTTGCGGAACTTCCATATAATTTTCCAGAATGACTGTACTAATTTACATTCCCATGAACAGTGGGTAAGGGTTCCCTTTTCTCCATATCTTCACCAACACCAATAGGTGATATCTCATCATGCTTTTAATTTGCATTTTCCTGGTGGTTAGTGCTGTTGAACATTTTTTCATATATTTGTTGGCCAATATACAACACATTTTTTTTTTTTAAATATCTATTCAGGTCCTTTGCCCATTTTTAAATCAGCCTATTTGTGTTTTTCACTCTGAGTTTTTTGAGTTTCTTATATATTTTGGGTATTAACACCTTATTGGATGTATTGCTTACGAATGTTTTCTCCCAATCTGTAAGTTATCACTTCATTCTGTTAATTTTTTCCTTATGCCTGGTAATCCTTGATTGCTTATCAGACATTGTAAATTTTTACCTTGTAGAACACCAAATATTTGTGTAATCTTTATGATTTGTTAGACAGGTCCAGACCAATGCTTAGTGTAAGCTTAATTTTTTTTTTTTTTAGATAGAGTCTTGCTGTTGCCCAGGCTGCAGTGCAGTTGTGTCATTTCGGTGCGCTGCAGCCTCCGCCTCTGGGGTTCAAGTGATTCTCCTGCCTCAGCCTCCTGAGTAGCTGGGACTAGAGGCACACACCACCATACCCAGCTAATTTTTGTATTTTTAGTAGAGAGTGGGTTTCACCACGTTGGCCAGGCTACTCTTGAACTCCTGGCCTCAAGTGATCTACCCACCTTGGCTTCCCACACTGTGATTACAGGCGTGAACCACCGTGCCTGCCCGGCCTTTTTAAGAGATGTGGTCTTGCTGTGTTGCCTGGGCTCGTCTCAAAGTCCTGGCCTCAAGTGATCCACCCTTTCAGCCTCCCACAGTGCTGGGATTACAGGCATGAACCACTGCGCCGGAAGTCTAGGTTTAATTATTCCCCAGTACTGAGACGAGACCTTCCTGAGCGCTCCACCCCATGCCTAGCGAATGATCAGTTTTTCCAGCTGGCTGGTGGTAAGAGGTCCTGGCCCTGCCTTGTGTGAATCTTGGGCATTGTTTCCTCAAATCCTTTCAGCTGGTTCTTTCCCTGGCCTTGGAGAGTTTCCTCACACACGTGCTGATTAGTTCTTTGCTGAATCCTCTGAAGTTCTCTGGGGTTCTCTGTGCAGCTCTGTCTTGTAGGTGTTCCATTATCTAAGCTGTAGCTGCTGTGATCTCGTTGGACTCAGCCACTCCATTTCCTCCACTTTGTGAATTCTCTGGGCTCCAATCCACCTCCCCCTTGCCCTGCCCCACACTTTGGAAAGGCTCTCGAAGCAGTAAGCCATGCAGTCCTAAGAGCACTGTTGATGTCTTTTCTCTCTAGGATTTCATCGCTGTTGTTACTTTCTCTCATTGCTTGATGTTCAGCGTTTTGAACACCGTTGTTGCATGTAATGGGTCTGTTTTTCTCACTGTGGTGGTGATGATGGTTTCAGACAGGTGGGCAGACCCAGCCCCTGTGACTCCATCTTGGCTGGAAGCAGGAAAGATCAGTGGTTTCAAAGCTCCTCAGGTGATTCCAGGGTCTGCTGAGGTGAGGACCACTTGCAGAGACTCCTCTGCTTGAAATATCTCTCAATCAAATGGAATCTTCTTTCGTTGTTCCCTCCCCTTCATTTTCTCTGTTCTCTCTTTCTGAGTTTTGTCTTTGTTTTGAATTTTTGAGACAAGGTCATGCTATGTTGCCCGGGGTGGAGTGCAGTGGTCCCATCACGGCTCACTGTAGCCTCAACCTCCCAGGCTCGAACAGTCCTCCTGCCCCAGCCTCCTGAGTAGCTGGGACCACAGGCACGTGCCATCACGTCCAGCTATGTGCTTTCTTTCTGGAACTTCTGTTAAACAAATATGGATTGAATTGATCCTCCATCTCTTTTCTTTCATATTTTCCTTTTTTTTTTTTTTTTTTTTTTGGCATTTTGCTCTACATCCTGAGAGGTATTTCAAAATTTTTCTACCCATAACTTCCTTTGATTACTTTTTTATTTAACTTAATGAATTAATTTTTGAGACAAGGTCTCACTCTGTCACCCAGGCTGGAGTGCAGTGGTGCAATCTCAGTTCACTGCAGACTCGACCTCCTGGGCTCAAGCGATCCTCCTACCTCAGCCTCCCTAGTAGCTGGGAGTACAGATGCACTCCACCATGCCCGGCTAATTATTTTATTTTTTGTAGAGATGGGGTTTTGCCATGTTGTCCAGGCTGTGATGGATTTTTTAATTTGGTCAGTCATATTTGTAACGTCCAGAACTTTGTCTTGTTCTCCAATTGCAGCATCTTCCCAGAAGCCTCTTCTTGGTTCGTGGTGCATCATCTTATTCATTCCTTTCCTCCAGGGCTAGTGTTCTGCTATTCTTCTTTCTTTCTTTTTTTGTTTTTTTTTTTTGAGACAGAGTCTCGCTCTGTTGCCCAGGCTGGAGCACAGTGGCGTGATCTCGGCTCACCGCAAACTCTGCCTCCTGGGTTCACACCATTCTCCTGCCTCAGCCTCCCGAGTAGCTGGGACTACAGGCGCCCACCACCACGCCCAGCTAATTTTTTTGTATTTTCATTAAAGATGGGGTTTCACCATGTTAGCCAGGATGGTCTTGATCTCCTGACCTCATGATCCGCCTGCCTTGGCCTCCCAAACTGTTGGGATTAAAGGCTGCAGCCAAGTGATCTTGGCTCACTGCAACCTCTGCCTCCTGGGTTCAAGCAATTTTTGTGCCTCAGCCTCCTGAGCAGCTGGGATTACAGTCACGTGCCACCATGCCCAGCTAATTTTGTATTTTTACTAGAGATGGGGTTTCACCATGTTGGCCAGGCTGGTCTCAAATTCCTGACCTCAGGTGATCCGCCCGCCTCAGCCTCCCAAAGTGCGGGCATTACAGGTGTAAGCCACTGCACCCAACCATCTGCTATTAATCTTACTCCTCTCTGGTGGCACTGAAATGAAGAGGAGACCCAAGTGGATCTCCCTGGCAGCCAGGCGGGTCTGGTTCCCCAGGAGGCCTGTTCCCGAACTGGCTGCAAGCTCCATGGGCAGGTCTGTTAATTGGTTAAAATGCTTCATTCAGATAGGTGGGTTTTGTTCCTTTCTCCTCCCGGCCCCGGGGGACATTTGGGAATGTCGGGAGATATTTTTGGTTATGGCAGCTAGGGGGATTCTTCTGACACCTAGTGGGTGGAGGCCAGAAATGCTACTAAGTATCCTGGGACATGCAAGAGAGCCTCTTACGATTGAGAATCAGCTGTCCCAACATGTTAATAGCACGTAGGTTGGAGACACCCTGATTTAAAGCCATCTGAGTACAGGCTCCCCAGCTGTCACCACCAAAGGCCAAGATAAGGAGGGTCCCTCCACAGCCACTTCGGGAAACTTCCAAGGGAGCTTGTTCAATTGTGTTTATTTATTTTATTTTATTTATTTTTTTGAGACGGAGTCTTGCTGTGTTGCCCAGGCTGGAAGGCAACCTCTGCCTCCCAGGTTCAAACGATTCTCATGCCTCAGCCTCCCAAGCAGCTGGGATTACAGGCGCCTGCCACCACACCCAGCTAATGTTTGTATTTTTTTGTAGAGAAGGGGTTTCATCATGTTGCCCAGGTTGGTCTTGAACACCATGACTGCCCCCAGTTGTGTTTAGAAGACATCTCCAACAGGCCGGGTGCGGTGGCTCATGCCTGTAATCCCAGTACTTTGGGAGGCTGAGGTGGGTGGATCAGGAGGTCAAGAGTTTGAGACCAGCCTGGCTAACACGGTGAAACCTCATCTCTACTAAAAATACAAAAAGTTGGCCAGGCATGGTGGCACACGCCTGTAGTCCCAGCTACTCAGGAGGCTGAGGCAGGAGAATCACTTGAACCCAAGAGGTGGAGGTTGCAGTGAGCCGAGATCACACCACTGCACTCCAGCCTGGGCAACAGAGCGAGACTCCATCTCAAAATAAATAAATAAATGAATAAAATAGGCCGGGCGTGGTAGCTCACACCTGTAATCCCAGCACTTTGGGAGGCCGAGGTGGGCGGATCGTGAGGTCAGGAGATCGAGACCATCTTGGCTAACACGGTGAAACCCCATCTCTACTAAAAATACAAAAAAATTAGCCAGGCGTGGTGGCAGGCGGAGCTTGCAGTGAGCCGAGATTGTGCCACTGCACTCCAGCCTGGGCGACAGAGCGAGACTCAGTCTCAAAAAAATAAATAAATAAATGAAATATAAAAAAATAAAAATACACATAAAAATACAAAAATTAGCCAGGCAAGGTGGTGAGCACTTGTAATCCCAGCTACTCAGGAGGCTGAGGTAGGAGAATCGCTTGAACCTGGGAGGTGGAGGTTGCAGTTAGCCGAGATTGCGCCACTGCACTCCAGCCTGGGTAACAGAGCAAGACTCCGTCTCAAAAAAAGAAAGACACCTCCAGCTGACAGATCATGAGCCACATGTAGCCACATGTGGCCCAGGCTTGTTTTGTTTGGCTTTTATAGGTAGATAGATTTATATATATATATATATAGAGAGAGAGAGATTTATATATATTTAGTTTTTAATTTGTTCTGGGCCAGGCGTGTAATCCCAGTAGTTTGTGCAGCTGAGATTGGAGGATCGCTTGATCCCAGGAGTTCAAGACCAACCTGTGTGACATAGTGAGACACTCATCTCTACAAAAAATTAAAAATTATTGGGGCATGGTGGCGTGCACCTGTGGCCCCAGCTGAGATGGAAGAATTGCTTGAGCACACGAGGTCAAGGCTGCAGTGAGCCAAGATCGCACCACTGCACTCCAGCCTGGGCGACAGAGCAAGATCCTGTCTCAAAACAGAAACAAAAACAAAAGTAAAACTACAACGTGAATGCAAGTTTTCTCAGAAAACACATCCTTTATTATTTTGATCTTTGAATTTTCCATCAGTATCTACCACAGAATGTTCCCTTTCCAAATTACAACTAATTTATAACTTGGTAAGGAACACTCTGGGACAAGTTCTTTTTCTTCTTTCTTTTTTCCAACTCCGGATACAGATTGACAGATAGCAGTGTCGAGAGCTTGTTGGGAGGGTCTAGCAGGGGGGCACAGCTACTTGTATGCCCTTGACAGAAGACTGGTCCTCGTCTATCGGGGATGGTTGTCCTCTTCGACTGAGCACACAGCTTCGGGAGGTTGCACATGGAGCGGTGAGGGAGGAAGGGGACACCCACCTAGCCAGCCAGGTCAGCTGAATCAACCCTGGCGATCAATGGGGTAACAGATGTTGCAGCCAGATCGCCCTCACATCCAGGAAGCAGTCTTTAGTGAAGTGCTAACATTGTTCAACAGAGAAACACCCAATAGCTGGGTTGGAGGTAGGCAGAGAAAGGGAAGTCATAAAACTCACCAAATATTTGGCTAACATCAAATCAAAAGGAGTATTCTCATTTTACTTAAAATGCCCACATTTGTTTTTGTTTTGTTTTGTTTTGTTTTGAGACAGAATTTCACTCCTGTTGCCCAAGCTGGAGTACAATGGTGCGATCTTGGCTCACTGCAACCTCCGCCTGCCCAGTTGAAGTGATTCTCCTGCCTCCGCCTCCTGAGTAGCTGGGATTATAGGTGTGCCCCACCGTGCCCGGCTAATTTTTTGTATTTTTAGTAGAGATGGGGTTTCACCATGTTGGCCAGGTTGGTCTTAAACTCCTGACCTCAGGTGATCTACTTGCCTCGGCCTCCCAAAGTGCTGGGATTACAGGCGTGAGCCACCGCACCCGGCCCCACATTTGTTTTTATGATAGAATATTTTCATAATTTATTATATCACTAAGTCGTGTTTTAGATTTTTCAGTTTCAAGTTTGGTTTCTAAAATAAATGAGTACAAACGACAAGCTCAGTTTCTCCTGAAACTCTCACAGCCTGCTTCTGACGTCAGATGTGTGTGGGTTGCACACTGCATTAGTCCATTCTCACACTGCTATAAAGAAATACCTGAGACTGGGTAATTTATAAAGAAAAGAGGTTTAATTGGCTCACGGTTCTGCAGGTTGTAAAGGAAGCATCTGCTCAGCTTCCAGGGAGGCCTCAGGAAACTTACAGTTATGCACTCCAGCCTGGGCGACAGAGCGACACTCTGTCTCAAAACAACAACAACAAAGGAAACCAAAGTGATCCACCCACCTGGGACTCCCAAAGTGCTGGGATTATGCCCTGCCTTTTTTTTTTTTTTTTTTTTCCCCAGACAGGATCTCTCTCTGTTACCCAGGCTGCAGTGAAATAGTGTGATAATGTGATCACAGCTTACTGCATCCTTGACCCCCCAGCCTCAAGTGTTCCTTCCACCTCAGCCTCCTGAGTGGCTGGGACTACAGGTGCATGCCATCATGCCTGGCTAATTTTTGTTTTTTTCTTTTTTTAGAGATGGGGTTTTGCCATGTTGTCCAGGTTGGTCTCGAACTCCTGGTCTCAAGTGATCCTCCTGCCTTGGCCTTCCAAAGTGCTGAGCTTACAGGCTATGAGCCTCTGTGCCTGGCCCCTAAACTTTTTCCAACCCACCATTCCACCATGCTCCATGTATCAGCTCTCCACACTTTACGACTTCATTGCGTTAGTCATTGTTCTGCTATTTGCAGCCTAGGGCATTCATAATGACACAGGGTCCACATTAGACTTTACAGATAGCCTCATTTTCTACTAGTTTTTACTATGAGGAAGACAGCCCTAGAAAGTGACAGCTAGGTTGAGACCTAAAGAGTAAGAATTAGCCAAGACAAAGTAGTGGGAGGGAGGAAGATGGATATTCCAAAAGGAAGAGAGTGTTTGTTGAAATGATCAGGAGCTGGAAAATCTTTTAAGTATTTTTCTTTTCTTTAGCGATGAGTTCTCTGTCACCCACACTGGAGTGTAGTGGTATGATCATAGCTCAGTGTAGCCTTGAACTCCTGACCTCAAGGGATCCTCCTCTTCAGCCTCCTGGAATTACAGGCATGAGCCATCATGCTTGGCTAATTTATTTTTAATTTTTTTTTGTATAGACCTGACCAGATGTGGGGCTCATACCTGTAATCCCAGCATTTTGGGAGGCCTAGACGGGTGGATCACCTGAGGTCAGGAGTTGGAGACCAGCCTGGCCAACATGGAGAAACCCTGTCTGTACTAAAAATACAAAAATTTGCTGGGTGTGCTAGTGCACACCTGTAATTCCAGCTATTTGGGAGGCTGAGGCAGGAGAATCACTTGAACTCAGGATGTGGAGGCTGCAGTGAGCCAAGATTGCACCACTGCACTCCAGCCTGGGTGACAGACCAAGACTCTGTCTCAAAAAATAAAAATTAAAATAAATAAAATAAATAAATATAAATTTTTTGTAGAGACCAGGTCTCGCTACGTTGCCTAGGCTGGTCTCGAACTCCTGGCTTCAAGCAATCCTCCCACCTCAGCCTCCCAAGTATCTGGGATTACAGGTGCGAGCCACACATCTGACCCTTCTAAGCGTTTTTTTTGAGGCTTACTCTAGGTGCAATGTGGAAAATGGAGACAGGGACCATTTAAGTGTACTTTAGGAGCAATGAGTGGAGCAGAACCAGGATGGAAGAAGTAAGCATAAGGAGAAGCAGGCAGAAGTCAGGGGTATTTGGAGGTGCTGACAGGGGGCAGAAAGGAGCCGAGGAGAAAGGAGAGGATCAGGCTTGGTGGGGGTGGTCACGCATCCTAAGATAATTTTGAGGTCTTCACAGGGGGATATTGAGGCGGCTGTTAGAGAGATAGGGTTTGAAGTCAGGAGACAGACATAGGTTAAGATGTAGGTGTGGGTTTATGTTACAGAAACCCCGGACGACAGTGATTTATACAAAAGAAAGCGTTAGTTCTCTGTTGTGTAATTACCCTGAGGCAGGCAGTTCAGGGCTGCTGTGCTGGCCACAGGGATTCAGGCTCCTTCCATCTCCTGGCTCAGCCAACCCTGGGATGTTGCCCTTGTCCACGATATCTCACCATCATGTCTGTATTCTAAATAGCAGGAGACAGAAAGAGGAGTGGGGAAGAGGGGCCAGAACCAGTCACATAGATGCCCTTAGCCACAAGGGGGTCTGGGAAATGCAGCTTTTCCTCTGGGTGGCCACAAGCCCAGTTAAAAATAATGGTGCTGGCACTGTGCATGGCACACAGCTGGAATCCCAGCACTTTGGGAGGCTGAGGCAGGTGGATCACTTGAGCCCAGGAGCTCAACACCAGCCTGGCCAACATAGTGGGACCCCATCTCTACAAGAAATACAAAAATTAGCCAGGTGTTGTGGCACATGTCTGTAGTCCCAGCTACTTGGAAGGCTGACACGGGAGGATTACCTGAACCTGAGGAGGTGGAGGCTGCAGTGAGCTGTGATTGCACCACCGCGCTCGTCTCGGCAACAGAGCAAGACTCTGTCTCAAAAAAGAAAGAAACAAAGAAGAGGTTGTATTAGTCTATTCTGATGCTATTCGTAAAGACATACCCGAGACTGTGTAATTCATAAAGGAAAGAGGTTTAATTGACTCACAATTAAGTATGGCTGGGGAGGCATCAGGGAACTTACACAGTCATGGCAGAAGGGGAAGCAAACACATCCTTCTTCACATGGCGGCAGCAAGGAAAAGTGCTGAGCAAAAGGGGGAAAAGCCCCTTATAAAGCCATCAGATCTTGTGACAACTCTCACTATCACGAGAACAGCATGGAGGTAACCGCCCCCATGATTCAATTGCCTCCTACAACACGTGGGGATTACAGGAACTACAATTCAAGATGAGATTTGGGTGGGGACACAGCCAAACCATATCAGAGGCAGTGCTGTTCCTTTAAAATAATGGGAGAATAGATCTAGGAGGAGCACATCTGCCACCGTTGGAGATGGAGACATGGGGATCATCAGGGTATGAGATAGCAATTGGGGCCAGGTGCAGTGGCTCACGCCTGTAATCCCAGCACTTTGGGAGGCTGAGGTGGGTGGATCACTTGAGGTCAGGAGTTCGAGACCAGCCTGACCAACACGGTGCAACCCCATCTCTAGTTAAAAAATACAAAATTAGGCTGGGCGCGGTGGCTCACGCCTGAAATCCCAGCACTTTGGAAGGACGAGGCGGGCGGATCACCTGAGGTCCAGAGTTCAAGACCAATCTGGCCAACATGGTGAAACCCCGTCTCTACTAAAAATATAAAAATAACACAGGCATGGTGGTGGACGCCTGTAATCCCAGCTACTTTGGAGGCTGAGGCAGGAAAATTGCTCAAACCTGGGAGGTGGAGGTTGCAATGAGCTGAGATCATGCCATTGCACACCAGCTCGGGCGACAAGAGGGAGACTCCATCTCAAAAAAAAAAAAAAAAAAAGCTGGATATAGTGATGTGCGCCTGTAACCCCAGATACTTGGGAGGCTGAGGCAGGAGAATTGCTTGAGCCCAGGAGGCGGAGGTTTCAGTGAGTTGAGATCATGCCATTGTGCTCCAGCTTTGGCAGCAAGAGTGAACTCCATCTCAAAAAAAAAAATAAGAGAGATAGCAATTGGAGCCTTGGGCCTGGTTGAAATTTCCCAGAAGGAGTGCAGAGGGAGGGGAGAAGCAGCCCAGGACTGACCTCTGAGAAGGCAGGCTGCCAGCAAAGAGAGTCAGGGAGGATGGCTGGGGAGCGGGGAGGGAAAGCAGGTGTGTGTAAAGCCACAGAGCCATGGGGAGAGAACGTTTCCAGAAGCGTCCAATGCTGTCTGCAGGAGGCTTGAAAGTGTCCTTTGATTAAAATAGGAGGTCATGATTTTAATGGCAGTCATTTCTGTAGAGTGCTGGAAGCCCACGGAAGCCTACAACCAGTTGCAGAGAGAGGGGAAGATGAGAAAGTGTAGACTGCTGGGACAGATGGCTCTTCCCAGACATTTGGCTGTGAAGGAGGTGAGAGGTCGTGCTGTGTGTGAGGGGTAGGGAATGAGTTGTTGGAGCTGGACACGGTGGCTCACCCCTGTAATCCCAGCACTTTGGGAGGCCGAGGAGGGAGGATCACTTGAGGCTAGGCAACATAGTGAGACCCTATGCCTACAAAAGTCAAAATACCAGCTGGATCTGGTGGCATGTACCTGTAACCAGGTACTTGGGAGGCCAAGGCAAAGATGGCTTGAGCCTAGGAGGTTGAGGCTGCAGTGAGCCGTGGCTATACCACTGCACTCCAGGCTGGGTGACAGCGTGAGACCCCATCTCTGAAAAAAAAAAAAAGAGTTGTTGGTTGGCTGGTTGTTTTAAGGTGGGAGAGATGTAAACTTATTTATATGGGGAAATAGCCTTTTCGGTGATATTGTGAATGGAATAACCTGACAAGCATGTCCTCAACACTATGCATCTAGAAGCGCTGCATAAAACCAAACAAACATCCTTTAAAATGTGCAGCTTAGTTGCAAGAAAGAAAGGGAAATCCCCATGAGGCATGAAGAGGAAATCAAACACTAGAGCTGTGAAAGCTGCTGGGTGGCTGTGATCTTGGCATTGAAGGGCGTAGGGCTTTACACCTAACTAGAGATTGGAGATGAGGCCTTGTCTGGGGAACTGAAAACATAGACACTAATAGAAACCTTGTACCCTTAAGGGGTGACATCCTTTTTTTTTTTTTTTTTTTTTTTTGAGACGGAGTCTCGCTCTGTCGCCCGGGCTGGAGTGCAGTGGCCAGATCTCAGCTCACTGCAAGCTCCGCCTCCCGGGTTCCCGCCATTCTCCTGCCTCAGCCTCCCGAGTAGCTGGGACTACAGGCACCCGCCAACTCACCCGGCTAGTTTTTTGTATTTTTTAGTAGAGACGGGGTTTCACCGTGTTAGCCAGGATGGTCTCGATCTCCTGACCTCGTGATCCACCCGTCTCGGCCTCCCAAAGTGCTGGGATTACAGGCGTGAGCCACCGCGCCCGGCAGGGGTGACATCCTTGATGAAAGAGTAAACTAGGAAAAAAATCTGCCTCCAGTTCAGGAAGCATAAAAGGACCTTGTCTGTTTCACTCTGAGATTTGGTGACAATAAACAGTCTCTTTTGAGAATTCATAACCAAAGGCTTGGCCTCACTTGGATTTGGGGTTCAAGTTTACATCATCTGCATGGTCTGGGAAGCCCAAATGTCAACAAATAATATAGTCCAGGCCAGGTGCGGTGGCTCGTGCCTATAATCCTAGCACTTTGGGAGGCTGAGGCGGGTGGGTCACCTGAGGTCAGGAGTTCAAGACCAGCCTGGCCAACATGGTGAAACTACATATCTACTAAAAATACAAAAATTAGCTGGGCATGTTGGCGGGCACCTGTAATCCCAGCTACTCAAGAGACTGAGGCAGGAGAATTGATTGACCCTGGGAGATGGAGGTTGCAGAGAGCTGAGATTATACCACTGCACTCCAGCCTAAGCAATAGAGCGAGACTCTGTCTCAAAAAAATTAAAAAATACATAATAATAAGAAGAATAATGCAGTCCACGGTTGGTAACTCCCATGAAGAGCTCTTGGCAGAAGCAGATATGAAACCTCTTCGAACCTTGGCGGGCATGTGCGTTCCCACTGATAACGCCCTGCTGAAGCTGAATTCACAGCTCAAAATTACAAAACATAAGAGGAAACAATCTTCATGAATGACAGTAAGCAGACACAGCATATAGCAGGATTAGCTCCGATTCCAAAACTCCAGAGAATAGCATTATTTGGTAAAGAACCATACAGCAAGTGTAGTTTAAATTTCTAAAGATATAAAAGAAGGCATCAATATGAGAAAGAAATAAGATGGTGTTAAAAATAAGTGGGATTCTGGTCAATGAATACGTCTAAAAAAAGTGACAGGAGAGGTTTAAAATAAAAAGAAGAAAGAGTAAAACGAATGCATCTGTTAATCTATGAACTTATTCATTCCCCGTTCATTAGGCTCCTATTATGTTTTAGACCATGTTCTGGGTCTGGAAATATAAAGATGACTCTGTAGATAGCAAGTTAGAATCTGCCTCAGGAAGATCTCATGCACAAATCCATGTATCGATGCATCCATTATCTATCCATCCACTCATCCATCCATCCATTTATCCATCCATCCACCCATCCATCCATTCATCCATCTATTTATCCATCCATCCATCCATCCATCCATTTATTCATCCATCCATCCATCTATCTAGTCATCCATCCATTAATTTATTTATCCATCCATCCAACCATCTTTCATTTTACTCATTGTGGGGGAAAGAGAGATCAGACTGTTACTGTGTCTATGTAGAAAGAAGAAGACATAAGAAACTCCATTTTGTTCTGTACTAGGAAAAATTCTTCTGCCTTGAGATGCTGTTAATCTGTAGCCCTAGCCCCAACCCTGTGCTCACAGAAACATGTGCTGTGTTGACTCGAGGTTTAATGGATTTAGGGCTGTGCAGGACATGCTTTGTTAAAAATGTGTTTGCAGGCAGTATGCTTGGTAAAAATCATTGCCATTCTCCTGTCTCAAGTACCCAAGCACACAATGCACTGCGGAAGGCCACAGGGACCTCTGCCCAAGAAAGCCTGGGTATTGTCCAAGGTTTCTCCCTACTGAGGCAGCCTGAGATATGGCCTCGTGGGAAGGGAAAGATCTGATTGTCCCCTAGCCTGACACCTGTAAAGGGTCTGTGCTGAGGAGAATTAGTGAAAGAGGAAGGCGTCTTTGCAGTTGAGATAAGAGGAAGGCATCTGTCTCCTGCTCGTTCCTGGGAATGGAATGTCTCCATGTAAGACCCGATTGTACATTCTATTTACTGAGATAGGAGAAAGCCGCCTTATGGCTGGAGGTGAGACATGCTGGCGGCAATACTGCTTTTTACTGCACTGAGATGTTTGTGTAAAGTCAAACGTAAATCTGGCCTATGTGCAAATCAAGGCACAGCACCTTTCCTTAAACTTGTTTATGGCACAGAGGCCTTTGCTCACGTGTTTTCCTGCTGACCCTCTCCCCACCATTCCCCTATAGTCCTGCCATATCCCCCTCACCGAGATAGTAGAGATAGTGATCAATAAATACTAAGGGAACTCAGAGACCAGTGCCGGCACGGGTCCTCCGTATGCTGAGCACCGGTCCCCTGGGCCCAATGTTCTCTCTCTATACTTTGTCTCTGTGTCTTATTTCTTTTCTCAGTCTCTTATCCCACCTGATGAGAAATACCCACAGGTATAGAGGGGCTGGCCCCCTTCACTCATCCTCAAATGTCACAGCTAGAAAAGTCCCAATAGAACATCTTGTTCAACTTTCAGCTCTCTTTTTGTACATGAAAAAAGCACATGAGGCCCCATAATACAAAACTCTCGTTTCTGAAGTCTCTAAGTTAATAAAGTGATGGAGCCGGATCATGAACCGGGGCCTTGTCCCTGTATTTCTTCCACACTGCAGTGCCTTTCCGGAGCCCATAGCATGGAAGCATCTAACCTCTGAACTCCTGCCTCTATCTTCTGTTTCTCTGAGGTCTCTTCACTCCTCGTGGGCAGAGTCCCTACAACCCAGTGCTGTCAGCTGATGGTGATGATAAGGGATGTTGTTACCCAGCTCATGAGTGATAGAGATGGGACAGGGCCCTGGTCTCTACCTGGTGTCAGTTTTGTGTCCAGATCTTAGCTCACCCCTACCTTTGTCCCCCACTCTGCTGCTAGAGACTGTGAGCTCCTTGAGGGCAGGGCCCAGGTCTGATTCCTCCCCTCCCAGTGCCCAGCTCAGAAACAGTGCTTAGGATGCTGGCCAGTGAGTACACCTGGGGGAAGAGGCTGGACTAGGCTTTCAGTCCCTCTGCCTGGGGCTTCTGGCTGCTCCATCAACTTCCAACATCTCAAAAATCAGAGAGGAGGTCAAGGGATTGGATGAGAGGCTCCAAGCGCTCCTTAGCCCGCTGTGCAGGAAGAAGCGAGTGTTTCCTGGCTATGGGTGAACTTCCTGGCCAGCATTAAACAATACAGCATCCCGCCCCCTGTGCGGGGCTGTCTGTCTCCCTCAGCACTTCCAGAAGGTCTCAGTGTGGTGCTAGAGTATCTAACACTTCCTGATTTGCAGATTATCATTCCCTTTTCTTGTTAACAAAGAGCAGTGCCGGGCGCGGTGGCTCATGCCTGTAATTCCCACACTTTGGGAGGCTGAGGCAGGCAGATCACCTGAGGTCGGGAGTTCGAGACCAGCCTGGTCAGCATGGTGAAACCCTGTCTCTACTAAAAATACAAACATTAGCTGGGCGTGGTGGCAGGCGCCTGTAATCCCAGCTACTCGGGAAGCTGAGGCAGGAGAATCGATTGAACCTGGGAGGCGGAGGTTGCAGTGAGCAGAGATCATGCCATTGTACCCCAGCCTGGGCAACAGAGCGAGACTCCATCTCAAAACAAAACAAAACAAAACACAACAAACAAAAAAAAACACAGCTGAGTTTTAGGTCAATGCTTCCAGCAGGGAACAGAATTTAGATCTTAACAATTTTGTTTACATTATATTTATTTTCATCTTTTACCTTCTATTGATGGCAAAAGAGACTGATTTTCCATTTACAGAAGTGATACAAAAAAAGAGTCCTGTTACAATAATTTTAATAAGTGAATAATGAGCCAATTTAAAGAAAAATATAAAGCAAATAATAGTACAGGTGGTAAACTAATATGGCAAAATTACTAATATTCAAGGCTGAAGTTTGGCCGGGCATGGTGGCTCATGTAATCCCAACACTCTGGGACTTGGGGATGAGTGGCTCTCTTGAGCCCAGGAATTCAAGACCAGCCTGGGCAACACAGCAAGACTCTGTCTCTAAAAAAAGAAGCCAGGTGTGGTGGTACATGCCTGTAGTTACACCCATTGGGGAGACTGAGGTGGGAGGATCACTGAAGCCCAGGAGTTCAAGGTTGCAGTGAGCTGAGATTGTGCCACTGTATTCCAGCCTGGGCAACAGAGTGAGACCCTGTTTCAAAAAAAAAAAAAAAAAAAAAGTGGCCGGGTGCAGTGCTCATGCCTGTAATCCTAGCGTTTTGGGAGGCTAAGGCTGCTGGATCACTTGAGCCTAGGAGTTGGAAACCTGCCCGGGAAGTATGGTGAGACCCTGTCTCTACAAAAAAATCCAAACATTAGCTGGGCATGGCGGTATGTACCTGTAGTCCCAGCTATTCTAGAGGTTGAGGTGGGAGGATTGCTTGAGCCTAGGAGATCCAGGCTGCAGTGAGTTGAGATTGCATCACTGCACTCCAGCCTGGGTGACAGAGTTAAGATTCTGTCTCAAAAAAAAAAAAAAAAAAAAAAAGTGAAGTTTGAAAAATTAGACCTCCAGGGAAATGGAAACTACATCTGCTGCTCACCCACCTGCCTCTCCTAAAGGGAAGATCAGGTACTTGGGGTCCCATTTCTATGGGGTGGAGCATTATAAGTAAGCCTAGCTTGTGGCAAATCTGTCTCTCTGGACACTCCAGCAAGCTGGAAGGGATGATGATCAGAGGACACAGTTTGGGAGCTGCCCTGCTCTGGGACTCCTCTCCACATTGGATGAAACTCAGTTCTCCCTGGCCATGGCGTTCCTCACCATGAAGTGGTGAGGGTCCTAAGCTGAGGCGTGTGCAGATGGAGGAGGAGGGGCAGGGAGCCTGTGGGTTTTCTCTGACTCCAGGTCCCCACTCCAGCAAGACAGCGCCACTCCAGCTTGGCCCAGCACAGTTCCTCCTTGCACTTTGGGGGTCAAAGCCGCAGTTCATTTGAAACAAAATGCTCCTCTGCCTGGTCTGGTCCTCTCTTTGTGTATTTTCCTAGAGGACCTCACAGTGGGTGAGTGGCCAAGGAGAACAGGATTTGTGCCTCTGGGAAACTGGATTCCTGTCATCTCCTGCCAGCTGTCATCGCCACACCGAGGCTGTTCAGCACCGCGGGACCCCTTCTCTTTGGTATTGGCGGCTTCGGTAAATACTGAGGGAAGGTGGAGGTGGTGGTCGATGCCTTTTCCTGCCTATCTGGTCCCTTGGGTTCTTTATCTTGATGCGATCTTGAAGGCTTCTGGCCTGGTGTTGGCTCCACCCCCAGGTCTCTGAACCACAGCCGAGGCAGCTGAGCAGAGGCACTGCTCGGCTTCCCCTAGTCCACACAGCCTGGCCACCACCCCGACCTGGGGAGGGGGACTCCGGTGGAAGGGGCCTGGGAGGGGCATCTTCCCTGGGGCAGTCTCAGTCCTAATGCTGGACGCTGGGGTCCCTGGTCCCACTGAGGCAGGGCCTTCCTCAGGGGTCTCTGGGGAACCCTGGGAATTCAGAACCCCACACTGGTCCGGCCTTCACGCCTCCAGAAAGCTGAAATCTGCTCCAAAGTGACCCGTGGCTGGAGGCCCCACTCGGGATCCGGGCTCCGTGGCCGCTGCCTCCTGGCCTGGGGGCTCCCAAACTGGGCTCTGGCCTCTGGCCTCTGCTCGGGTTCAGCCCAGCTCACCAGGCCCGTGCCGGGGGGCCTCCCCTCCCAGGGCTGGGGCCCCCAGAAGGTGCTCCGGGCTGGGACCTCTGGTGGAGTCTGGGGGCCCAAGGAGCTGGGAGCAGAATTTGGGGCTGAGGGGGCATGTGGGGCAGTTGCTCGGGCCTCCAAGACGCCCACCGGGGTGGGAGGCTCAGGGGCCTGGTCTGTCAGCAGGGGGACCGCAGAGCCGTACCAGTCCTCAGAGCGCTCTCGGGGGGTGCCCATGGGCTCAATCCACAACTCTCCTCCTGGGCGCCACACCAGGGTGGGTGCATGGTGGCTGGGGTCTGGGCGGAGAGCCCGGCGGAACAGGCGTTCAGCCAACACAGCGGTGGTGAGGATGAAGAGCGCAGCCAGGGTGGCCAGGGCCAGCATGATGGGGATGCAGGGCCCACAGGGCAGTGAGGGCCATGGGGCTGCCTCCCACGTGGGGGGCCCCTCCATGCGCCCAGAGGGCGGCTCTGGAGTCGACGGCATCTGGGAGACATGGGGCGAGAAGAGGAAGTAAATGAGGCAGAGGGGGCACAACCAAGATGAGAGAGAGGCAGCAGGTGTCCAGGAAAGCCTGGGAGAGGGGCTGGGCTCGGGGGCTCATGCCTGGAATCCTAGCACTTTGAGAGGCCGAGGCAGGATGATCGCTTGAGCCCAGGAGTTCAAGACCAGCCTGGACACACAGTGAAACCTCATCGCTATAAATAATTTAAAAACTAGCTGGGCATGGTGGCTCACACCTGTAGTCCCAGCTACACAGGAAGCTGAGGTGGGAGGATTACTTGAGCCCAGGAGTTCGAGGCTGCAGTGAGCCCAGATTGCACCACTGTCCTCCAGCCTGGGTGACAGAGCAAGACCCTTTCTCAAAAAAGAAAAAGAACATTCTGGAGAGACAGAGGAGCAAGGGGGACCAGAAAGGGTAAGCGTGAGCCAGGTGGGGCAGGAGGACAGGCTGCCTACCTATGTGCACAGCCAGGCCCTCTTGCCCAGCTCTCCGGGCCTTTCCAGAAGCCCCATTTCCCTCCCGGACCCCAGGGTGCCTCAGACCAGAAAGGTCTTGAGGGCCTCTTTCCTCCCCACTCGGCCCCCTCAAGTCTTGCTTAGGCCTAGAGAGGAAGTGGTGGGTGAAGAAATGAGAACCTCCCCTCCGACCGGCTCCCCTGTGTGTGTCTCCCCTACCGCCTCCCGCCGGCCACCTCTGCTGGCCCCTTGGGGCTCCTTCGCCCCTCACCAGTCTCCTTGGACTTGATCTTGTTCTCATAGACTTCGTGGAATCGCGGAATCTGCTACCGGGCCAGGCCAGGCCTCCGGAGGCGCCTCTGCACCCCTCCCAGGTTCCCCAGCTTTGCCCAGGCTCTGGCCTGTCTCTCTCTCTTGTTCGTCTCTGCACACCTCTCTCTGTCCCCCACATCCTCCATCTGCAGGGGCCTCCTGCACCCCTCAACTCACCTTGGGTCAGTCCCTGGGCACCTCTCCCTCCTAGAGCCACTCTTCCTGGTGCCGGACTAAGAGATGCAGGCTCGGAAGGTGCAGGGCAGTCCGCCTTTCAGACATAGAGGCCGGGCCTCGGATGAAGGCGGAAGGGAGGGCACCGCCTGTTGCTGGGCAACTGTGCCCCAACTCGCCTGCCCCCGGGGAGTGTTTGTTTCCAAAGCAACCCAAGGGGATGTGGTCACTGCGGTGAGGAGGCTTTTCCTGGGGTAAGGTGGGGCTGGAATGGGCAATGGCTCTGTTGAACTTAGTGTCACCCCATAGCCAGGCCCTGGGCCCCAGAACATTCACCCAGAAGCTGAAAAAGAGGACGCAGGGGCTAGGCACAGTGGCTCACCCCTGTAATCCCAGCATTTTGAGAGGTCAAGGTGGGCAGGTCACCTGAGGTCAGGAGTTCGAGACCAGCCTGCCAACATGGCGAAACCCCATCTCTACTGAAAAATACAAAAATTAGCCGGATGTGGTGATGGGCACCTGTAATCCCAGCTGCTCGGGAGGCTGAGGCAGGGAGAATCACTTGAACCTGGGACTCAGAGGTTGCAGTGAGCTGAGATCGTGCCACCACACTCCAGCCTGGTTGACAGAGCGAGACTCCATCTTAAAAAGAAAGAAAAAGAAATAGGACACAAGTAATCTAGCCCGTACATTCCTAGAGAACCATGGTGCCTCCCCCTGCTCCTCCTGGGAAGATGCCCCACCCCATCCTGCCTTGTCCTATCCACGGTGCCTCCCCAGATCTGCTCCTGCCATCCAGCCCCCACAGGCACCCCCTGCTTGACCAACTTGCTTCACACTTTTTTTTTAAATTTTTTTTTTTTTTTTGATAGAGATGGGCTCCCGCTATGTTGCCCAAGCTGGTCTCAAGCTCCTGGCCTCAAGATATCCTCCTGCCTCCGTCTCCCAAAGTGCTGCGATTATAGGTGTGAGCTACCACACTGGCTCCTGCCTCATACTTTTAATTAACATAAGTCTCTCTCTCTTCAGACCATTTAGCCCCCATTCTGGTTGGAAAATATCAGTGAGGTGAGGCTTGGGTAACAAAAATGTCAGGCCTCTGGGAGGAGTCCAGGGTATAAAAACAGGCGTGGGCTTGTTTCCAAAACACTGACTAGCCTCATGTCTGTCCCTCTTTCCTGGGGCTGAGGGTGGGAGGAGTCTAGAGCAGAGTGTGACGAGATGTCATCAGGTTTTGGAGTCCAGGAGACTTTCTGAGATTCTCTAGTTTGACTCACTTATCCACAGATGACAAAGTTAAGGCCTAAAGAAAGCAGATGACATGACCAAAGTGGCATGACCAATGTATGTGTGGGTCAGCATGTGGCGGCCGGGGTGGTGGAAGAATAGTTAGAAATCCCTGGGCTGGGCGAGGTGGCTCATACCTGTAATCCCAGCACTTTGGTGGGCAGATCACCTGAGGTCAAGAGTTTGAGACCAGCCTGGCCAACATGGCAAAACCCTGTCTCTACTAAAAATACAAAAATTAGTCAGGCGTGGTGGCACGTGCCTGTAATCCCAGCTACTCAGGAGGCTGAGGCAAGAGAATCGCCTGAACCTGTTGCAGTGAGCCGAGATCGTGCCATTCCACTCCAGCCTGGGCAACAGAGCGAGACTCCATCTCAAAATAAATAAAACAAATGAATGAAAAGACATTATCAGTCAGACTGCCCCGTCCTGGTGATTTTGAGCCGTGGTGGGAGGAGGTGGAGATGGAGAGTTCGGGGGAAACCACCTTTGCAAAATTAGGACTGAGACTGTGAAAGAGATCTAACTTAACCGACACCATCTTGCTTCTAACCTCCAAGCTGTCTTTGTTTATTCCTGGGCGTAGGCTGAACTAACTTTGGGAGAAACTTAGTTTGTAGTTTATAGTTTAAACGAAGACAGTAACAGCCCTTTCCCAAAGCAGACCTCCTTCTTGCCTGGGGACTAGACTAACATCAGCCATTGGATTAGAAATTATGGTTTAGGAGTCATGCAGCTGCAGGCTAAAAGATTCTGACCATCCCTACTGCTCCTAAGATCAGTGCTTGAGATATTTTGCAGACCCTGCACTTGATGGATCAGCTGGCACCGCCCAGATCAATAAACTGGCTCATCTGGTCTTGTGGCCCCCACCCAGAACTGACTCTGCAAGAAGACAGCTCCGACTCTCCATGATTTCATCTCTGACCAGTCAGCATTCCCAGCTCACTGGCTCCCCGCCCACGCACCAAGTTGGCAGTGGCTCACGCCTGTGATCCCAGCACTTTGGGAGGCCGAGGCGGGCGGATCACAAGGTCAGGAGATCGAGACCATACTGGCTAACACAGTGAAACCCTGTCTCTACTAAAAATACAAAAAATTAGCCAGGCATGTTGGTGGGTGCCTGTAGTCCCAGCTACTCAGGAGACTGAGGCAGGAGAATGGCGTGAACCCGGGAGGCGGAGCTTGCAGTGAACCGAGATCGCGCCACTGCACTCCAGCCTGGGCGACAGAGCGAGACTCCGTCTCAAAAAAAAAAAAAATTTTAAGAAGCCAACCAAAAACATTTATGTTCCGCAATTTGTTTCAGTTATTTCTTCTTACTTGGAAATAATCCACACATCTAATGAATATCTAATAGTTAATTTAATAGAACATAATAGAATATTTAAAGTTACATGAAAAATTTATTTATAAGAAATTATCCATTACATAGTTTATTTTTAACAGTTTCCCTAGATTATTTATGAAAACTGAGATATTAGGCAAGGATAGTCATTATTTCAAGTTACTTCCCTGTTAATCATTTTTATAGCCTGTGACAATCAGGTGTTCACCTAAGTAAGAAGCTTAAACATATGAGTAATTTCTTGATAACTCAGGAGACACAGATTTTTTTTTTTTTTTTTTTTTTTTTGAGGAGGAATCTCGCTCTGTCTCCCAGGCTGGAGTGCAGTGGAGTGCAGCTCACTGCAACCTCTGCCTCCCAGGTTCAAGCAATTCTCCTGCCTCAGCCTCCTGAGTAGCTGGGATTACAGGTGCACATCACCTGTATTTTTAGTAGAGATGGGGTTTCACTATGTTGGTCTCAAACTCCTGACCTTGTGATCCACCCGCCTCAGCCTCCCAAAGTGCTGGGATTACAGGCGTGAGTCACCATGCCTTGCCTCACTTTTTCTTTTAATTAATTTTAAAAAAAGTTTTTTTAGACAGAGGCTCGCTCTGTTGCCCAGGCTGAAGTGCAGTGGCTCGATCTCAGCTCACTGCACTCTCCACCTCCTGGGTTCAGGTGATTCTCCTGCCTCAGCCTCACAAGTAGCTGGGATTACAGGTGCGCACCACCATGCCCGTCTATTTATTTATTTATTTATTTATTTATTTATTTTTGAGACAGAGTCTTGCTCTATTGCCCAGTCTGGAGTACAATGGCATGATCTCGGCTCACTACAACCTCTGCCTTCCAAGTTCAAGTGATTCTTCTGCCTCAGCCTCCCAAGTAGCTGGGATTACAGGCACCCGCTACCATGCCCAGCTAATGTTTGTATTTTTGGTAGAGATGGGGTTTTGCCATGTTGGTCAGGCTGGTCTTGAACTCCTCACCTCAGGTGATCTACCCGCCTCGGCCTCCGAAAGTGCTTGGACTACAGGTGTGAGCCACCATGCCCAGCCATTTTAATTTAAATAGAGATGGGGTCTCGCTATGTTCCCCAGGCTGGTCTCAAACTCCGGGCCTGGAGCAGACCTCCCACCTCAGTGTCTTGAAGTTCTGGGATTATAGGCATAAGCCACCATACCTAGCCTAATCCAAACACTTTGGGAGGCAAGAGGATTGCTTGAGGATAGTAGTTCAAGACCAACCTGGGCAATACAATGAGACTCCATCTCCACCAAAAAAAAAAAAAATTAGCTGGGCATGGTTCCATGTGCCTGTAGTCCTAGCTACTCAAGAGGCTGAGGCAGAGGATAACTTGAGCCCAGGAGTTCGAGGTTACAGTGAGTTATATCATGCTACCTGGACAGCAGAGCAAGACCTTATCTCTAACAACAACAAAAAATTATACAAACACAGGTCATTTTGTTTGAAATTTGATTTATAGTCTTATAACCCGTGTGTCAGACCCTGAAACCTTAAAACATCTAGTGGAGATAAATATAAAACTGTCTGACCAGTGAACCCAAGCAAAAATGTATGATGACAATTCTGAAGACATTTCTGTTTTTATTTTACCAATACTTTCTTTCTTTATTTTATTTATTTATTTATTTATTTATTTATTTATTTATTTATTTGAGAGAGAGAGCATTTTCCTCGGCCACGCTGGCTGGCACGATCTCAGCTCACTGCAACCTCTGCGTCCCGGGTTCAAACAATTCTCCTGCCTCAGCCTCCCCAGTAACTGGGATTACAGAAACTTGCCTCCACACCCGGCTACTTTTTTTGTATTTTTAGTAGAGACAGGGTTTCCTCATGTTGGCCAGGCTGATCTCAAACTCCTGACCTCAGGTGATCCACCCACTTCACCCTTCCAAAGTGCTGGGATTACAGGTGTGAGCCACTGAGCCCCGCCTATTTTACCAATAGTTTTAAAATCAGCTTATTTATTAAAGATTAAAGATTTACTTAAGTCACAGGAAGTAAAAGACATCTGGATTAATTACTCTCTCTCTATATATATATATACATAAACACACAGATACAAACACACACATAGTAACTTGTATATATTTTCTTTTTTAACAGACAAAGGGAATCTTACTCTGTCACCCAGGCTGGAGTGCAGTGGCACAATCATAGCTCACTGTACCCTCAGACTCCTGGGCTCAGGTGATCATCTCACCCCAGCCTCCTGAGTAGCTGGGACTGTAGGCACAGGCCACTATGCCCAGCTAATTTTTATTTTTATTTTTATTTTTATTTATTTTTTTTTTTTTTGAGACGGAGTCTCGCTGTGTCTCCCAGGCTGGAGTGCAGTGGCACGATCTCGGCTCACTGCAAGCTCCGCCTCCCGGGTTCACGCCATTCTCCCGCCTCAGCCTCCCAAGTAGCTGAGACTACAGACGCCCGCCACCACGCCCGGCTAGTTTTTTTTTGTATTTTTAGTAGAGACGGGTTTCACCATGTTAGCCAGGATAGTCTCGATCTCCTGACCTCGTGATCCACCCGCCTCGGCCTCCCAAAGTGCTGGGATTACAGGCTTGAGCCACCGCGCCCGGCTGCCCAGCTAATTTTTAAATTTCATGTAGAGTTGGGGTCTTGCTATGTTGCACAGGCTGGTCTTGAACTCCTGGTCTCTAGTGATCCTCCCACCTTGGCCTCACAAAATGCTGGGATTATAGGTGTGAGCCACTGCACCCAACAATATTTGCAACTATATGAGCACCCAAATATATAAGTAGAATTTCTTAAAGGATTTCTGGCCAACTATGTCAGATACTTTGCATAATACACGTACATATGCATAAACACATCTAAACACACATACAGGCCTGGCATGGTGGCTCATGTCTGTAATCCTAGCACTTTGGGAGGCCGAGGCAGGAGGATTGCTTGAGCCCAGGAGTTCTAGACCAGCCTGGGTAAACATAGAGAGACCCCGGCTGGGCATGGTAGCTCATGCCTGTTAATCCCAGCACTTTAGGAGGCCAAGGTGGGCAGATCACCTGAGGTCAGGAGTTCCAGACTAGCCTGGCCAACCATGGCCAAAATGATGAAACTCGTCTCTACTAAAATACAAAAACTAGTCGGGCACGGTGGCGGGTGCCTGTAATCCCAGCTACTCAGGAGGCTGAGGTGGGAGAATCGCTTGAACCTGGGCGGTGGAGGTTGCAGTGAGCCAAGATTGTTCCACTGCACTCTAGCCTGGGCGACAGAGTGAGACTGTGTCTTAAAAAAAACAAAAACAAAGAAACCCAAAATTAAGACCCCCATCTGTACTTAAGAAATAAAAATTTGGCCGGGCGCGGTGGCTCAAGCCTGTAATCCCAGCACTTTGGGAGGCCGAGACGGGTGGATCACGAGGTCAGAAGATCGAGACCATCCTGGCGAACACGGTGAAACCCCGTCTCTACTAAAAAATACAAAAGACTAGCCGGGCGAGGTGGCGGGCGCCTGTAGTCCCAGTTACTTGGGAGGCTGAGGCAGGAGAATGGCGTAAACCCGGGAGGCAGAGCTTGCAGTGAGCTGAGATCCGGCCACTGCACTCCAGCCCGGGCGACAGAGCGAGACTCCGTCTCAAAAAAAAAAAAAAAAAAAAAAAAAAGAAATAAAAATTTAAAAAACACAAAAAGCAAAAACAGAACAAAACAAAACAAAAACACGTATACACACACATAAAGGTCTTATAACTTTCATTTTAGAATGTAAGTCATGAGTTAGTAACACAAGCTCACCAGTTTATTTTATTGGCTCACTGCAACCTCTGCCTCCCAGGTTCAAGCGATTTTCCTGCCTCAGCCTCCCGAGTAGCTGGGCTTATAGGAGTGCACCACCACGCTCGGCTAATTTTTTTTTTTTTTTTTTTTTTTGAGACGGAGTCTCGCTCTGTCACCCAGGCTGGAGTGCAGTGGCCGGATCTCAGCTCACTGCAAGCTCCTCCTCTCGGGTTCACGCCATTCTCCTGCCTCAGCCTCCCGAGTAGCTGGGACTACAGGCAACCGCCACTTCGCCCGGCTAGTTTTTTGTATTTTTTAGTAGAGACGGGGTGTCACTGTGTTAGCCAGGATGGTCTCGATCTCCTGACCTCATGATCCGCCCGTCTCGGCCTCCCAAAGTGCTGGGATTACAGGCTTGAGCCACCGCGCCCGGCCCGCTCGGCTAATTTTTGTGGTTTTTAGTAGAGACAAAGTTTTGCCTTATTGGCCAGGCTGACCTCAAACTCCTGACCTCAGGTGATCCACCCGCCTCAGCCTCCCAAAGTGCTGGGATTACACACGTGAGCCACTGTGCCCGGCAAGCTCACCAGTTTATAAAAGACAGTTGGATCCAAATTATACTTCTGATAAAACTGGACCTGTTCACATGGCTAAATTTTATTTCCCCCAATAAGTAATCTGATGAAGGCTGCAGACCAAAATTTTGGCTAAAGCAGTTCCAAGGCAGTTTAATTTTTTTAAAAAACAAAAAACGAAAACTTTTTACACATTAAAAATAATTTTTCTTTTTTTTTTTCCAGTTTCGGCTGAGTGAGGTGGCTAGTGCCTGTAACCCCAGCACTTTGGGAGGTTGGTGTGGGAGGATTGCTTGAACCCATGAGCTCAAGACCAGACTGGGCAACAAAGTGAGATCTCATCCGTACAAAAAATGAGAAAATTACCTGGGCGTACTGGTTCATGCCCGTAGTTCCAGCTCAGGATTCAACTGGGGAGGTTGAGGCAGGAAAATTGCTTGAGCTCAGGAGGTTGAGCTGTGTTTGTGCCAGTGTACTCCAGCCTGGGCATGAGAGTGAGACTGTCTCAAAAAACAATTTTTTTCTCAGTTTCAAATGAGTTTAGTGTTAAATTTTCAATTGTTTACATTATAGCCAGGATTGGCTAAATTACATAAGAAATACAAAATATCTAAGTACCCTGGAACTAGTAACACATCTGCCTTTTGTTTGCTGGTCTGGTTTGATTAGCAAATGTGGGCAGGAAAGAATTTTAACAGGTGTTTTGTTCTGTTTTGTTTTTGCTTTTGTTTTTTGGCGTCTGTGTGGCAGAAAAAGTGACTTTTTTTGCTGGACAGAGATACCTTACATTATTGCTCTGAGCTCAAGGTTTCAACTTCTTTGATCTGAGAGAGTCTAACTTTTGTAAACTTCTTTTTTGGTGTTTTATTTTATTTTATTTTATTTGAGACTGAGTCTTGCTCTGTTGCACAGGGTGGAGTGCAGTGCCGCGATCTCGGATCCCTGCAACCTCCGCCTCCCGGGTTCAAGAGAGTCTCCTGCTTCAGCCTCCCGAGTAACTGGGACAACAGGCACGTGCCACTGCGCCTGGCTAATTTTTCATATTTTTAGTAGAGGTGGGGTTTCACCATATTGGTCAGGCTGGTCTCAAACTCCTGAGCTCGTGATCTGCCCACCTCAGCCTCCCAAAGTGTTGGGATTACAGGCGTGAGTCACTGCGCCTGGCCTTATAAACATTTGTCTAGCTATTTTTCTTTCTTCCTTTCTCTCTTTCTCTCTTTCTCTCTTTCTTCTTTCTTTCTTTCTTTCTTTTTTTTTTTTTTTTTGATATAGAGTCTCGCTCTGTCGCCCAGGCCAGGGTGCAATGGCGCGATCTCGGCTCACTGCAACCTCCGCCTCCTGGTTTCAAGCAATTCTCTCACCTCTGCCTCTTGAGTAGCTGGGACTATAGACATGCGCCACCACACCTGGCTAATTTTTGTATTTTTAGTAGAGATGGGGTTTCGCCATGCTGAGCAGGAACATGGTCTCCAACTTCTTTTTTTTTTTTTTTTTTTTTTTTTTTTTTTTTTTTTTTTTTTTTTGAGACGGAGTCTGGCTCTGTCGCCCGGGCTGGAGTGCAGTGGCCGGATCTCAGCTCACTGCAAGCTCCGCCTCCCGGGTTTACGCCATTCTCCTGCCTCAGCCTCCCGAGTAGCTGGGACTACAGGCGCCCGCCGCCTCGCCCGGCTAGTTTTTTTTGTATTTTTTAGTAGAGACGGGGTTTCACCGTGTTCGCCAGGATGGTCTCGATCTCCTGACCTTGTGATCTGCCCGTCTCGGCCTTCCAAAGTGCTGGGATTACAGGCTTGAGCCACCGCGCCCGGCCATGGTCTCCAACTTCTGACCTCAAGTGATCAGCCTGCCTCAGCCTCCCAAAGTGCTGGTATTACAGGCGTGAGCCACCACGCCCAGCCTTTTTCTTCAGATTATTAAATTTTCACTTAAGTGTTTCATCACTCTAAGCAATTGTTAGGCAAACCTAATTTTATGTTTTTAAAAAATGGCTAGCTGTCACGCCTGAAATCCCAGCACTTTGGGAGGTCGAGGTGGGCAGATCACGAGGTCAGGAGATTGAGACCATCTTGGCCAACATGGTGAAACCCCATCTCTACTAAAAATACGAAAATTATCTGGGTGTGGTGGCATATGCCTGTAATCCCAGCTACTCGGGAAGCTGAGACATGAGAATCACTTGAACCAGGGAGGCAGAGTTTGTAGTGAGCCAAGATCACGCCACTGCACTACAGCCTGGTGACAGAGCGAGACTCCGTCTCAAAAAAAAAAAAAAAAAAAAAAAAAGGCTAACTGGTCTGAATATTGTGCACCAGTTAGTACTAGCTACTCGGGAGGCTGAGGCAGCAGGATTGCTGTAGCCCAGCAGTTTGAGGTCACAGTGAGCTACGATCATACCACTGCACTCCAGCCTGTGCAACATAGCAAGATACTATCTTCTTAAAAAAGTTGTCTAGGTTGTTGGTTACCATGGAGTTGTAATTCAAAAGCCCTTTAAGACTTTTATTTAACCTTGACATGAATGCCATAAGCAGTGAGTTTTATCTCAACACTGGGGGAAAAGTTAGCAGATTCAAAGCAGGCAGAAAATAAAATAAAATAAAATAAAAGGGAGAGAAAGAGAACTTAGAAGGCTCTTCATGCTAACTCTATAGTTGTAGGTTTTATGAATAATGACCATTTGAGCTCTGAATTTTCCTTGATGTAATTTTGTTCATCAGTTTTAAAATGTGCACAAGAATGAGCCATAATATGTAGCTAACTGGAGTCCTAGAAATCCTGGCATTGACCAGGTATGGTGGTTTAAACCTGTAATCCCAGCACTTTGGGAGGCTGAGGTGGGAGGATCACCTGAGGTCAGGAGTTCGAGAGCAGCCTGGCCAACATGGTGAAACCCCGTCTCTACTAAAAATACAAAATTAGCCGGATATGGTGGTGCATGCCTATTATCCCAGCTACTCTGGAGGCTGAGGCAGGAGAATCACTTGAACCCGGGAGGCGGAGGTTGTGGTGAGCCAAGATGGCACCATTGCTCTCCAGCCTGGGCAACAAAAACAAAACTCCATCTCAAAAAAAAAAAACCCAAAGCAACAACAGCAACAAAAACCAGAAATCCTGGTATGCCTTCATGTTTGAGAATCCCATTCCATTTTTTTATCTGTTTTTTTCTTTCTTTCTTTTTTTTTTTTTTTTTGAGACAGTGTCTTGCTCTGTCATCCAGGCTGGAGTGCAGTGTCGCGATCTCAGCTCACTGGGACTCCTGCCTCCAGGGTTCAAGTGATTCTTCTACCTCAGCATCCCAAGTAGTTGGGATTACAGGTGCCCGCCACCATGCCCAGCTAAATTTTTTTTTTTGGTATTTTTAGTAGAGATGGGGTTTTATCATGTTGGCCAGGCTGGTCTTGAACTCCTGGCCTCATGTGATCCACCTGTCTCGGCCTCCCAAAGTGCTGGGATTACAGGTGTGAGCCACCGCGCTGTCCCCATTCCATTTCTTATTTATGACTTGAGAGCAAAGACAACCCTATAAATGCTGTAATTTATGGGATATTAGGAGTTCAGTCTGGTGTTTTAGACAGCAGGAACTACCCTAGTGGCTTACGTTAGCCATCCTGAACCCACTGGTTGGAATGTTTATTTTTGCTCTTGGGAGATTTTTAGAAATAAGCAGGAGAAAAGAGTCAAACCAAATCCAAAGAAACCAAGATAAGAGTGTTCCCAAAAATGTTAATCCAAACTGGGTACACAGACCAAAGCAAAAGTAAATTTACCAGAAGACATCCCTCACAAACAGAATGTATTTTTTTTTTTTTTTTTTCTGAGAGGGAGTCTCGTTCTGTCGCCCAGGCTGGAGTGCAGTGGCATGATCTTGGCTCATTACAACCTCCACCTCCCAGGCTCAAGCAATTCTCCTGCCTCAGTTTCCCAAGTAGCTGGGACTACAGGCACCCACTACCAGGCCCAGCTAATTTTTGTAATTTTTAGTAGAGACAGGGTTTCCCCATGTTGGCCAGGCTGGTCTTGAACTCTCAGCCTCAGGTGATCCATCTGCCTTGGCCTCCCAAAGTGCTGGGATTACAGGCGTGAGCCATGGCACCCAGCCCAGAATGTAAATTCTGTATAGATCAGAGTACTCAACCCAAAGGACACTTGTCTTTACATCAAAAAGAATTTATCAGAAAAGACAGAAAGTCATTTATCAGTTGGGTGGCGTTGCTTATGCCTATAATCCCAACACTTTTGGAGGCCAAGGCAGGATAATTGTTTGAGCCCATGAGTTCAAGACCAGCCTAGGCAACATAGCAAGACCTCATCTCTACAAAAATAATAAAAAATATTGTCGGCCGGGCGCGGTGGCTCACGCCTGTAATCCCAGCACTTTGGGAGGCCGAGGCGGGCGGATCACAAGGTCAGGAGATCGAGACCACGGTGAAACCCCGTCTCTACTAAAAATACAAAAAATTAGCCGGGCGCGGTTGTGGGCGCCTGTAGTCCCAGCTACTCGGGAGGCTGAGGCAGGAGAATGGCGTGAACCCGGGAGGCGGAGCTTGCAGTGAGCCGAGATTGCGCCACTGCACTCCAGCCTGGGCGACAGAGCGAGACTCTGTCTCAAAAAAAAAAAAAAAAAAAAATATTGTCTGAATGTGGTGGCACACATCTGTAGTCCCAGCTACATGGGAGGCTGAGGCAGGAGGATCACTTGAGCCCAGGAGTTTAAGGCTGCAGTGAGCTGTGATCACACCATTGCATTTGGGCCTGGGCAACAGAGCAAGGCTGTCTCAAAAAAAACAAAAATATTTTATCATCCCAGGAGAGATGTATATTCTTTTATTAAGGCAGTCTTATCCAAATCAGATCCCAAATAAAGTTATGAGCTTCTATCAAAAAGAGATAGCTGGCTGGGTTTTGTGGCACACGCCTGTAATCCCAGCACTTTGGGAGGCCGAGGCAGGTGGATCACAAAGTCAAGAGATCGAGACCACCCTGGCTAACATGGTGAAACCCCGTCTCTACTAAAAAGAACCCAGGAGGCAGAGCTTGCAGTGAGCTGAGATCGTTCCACTGCCCTCCAGTCTGGGCGACAGAGCAAGACTCTGTCTCAAAAAAAAAAAGAAGTTTGCAAAATTTTTAACACTCCTTCTATTAGATTAAGTCTAAGCCTTAGTGACTGAATCCTCGCAAGCAGAATGCATCAGGAGTGTCACACTATGACTTCCAAGGCTAGGTTGAAAATATAAAAGAGGTAAAGCTCTCTTTCCTCTGTCTCTCTCTTTCTTTCTCTTTCTCTCTATCCCCACCCTTTTCCCTCTCCTCCCTGTACTCACCCTTGGAACCCAGCCACCATGTTGTGAGGGAGCCCAACACACATGGAGGTGCCCTGGTTAAAGTCCTAGCTAGGGTCCCAAGTGACAGACAGCATCAACTATAACATGTAAAGGAACCAATCTTCAGATCATTCCAGCCTCAGCCTTCAGGCCACTCAGCTGGTGCCAAATAGAGTAGGGACGAGCTGTCCCCACAGAGCCCTGCCCAATGCAAATTGTGAGAAGGATAAGTATTGCTATCTGAGGTCATTAAGTTTGGAGGTGGTTTGTGGCATAGAAATTGGTAATTGGAGGACTTGACTTCAAGGGTTCTCACCGGGTGTGTGAGGGTGAGGGTGGCCCTGTGGTGTGGCCTGTGGGGGCTGGTCATATTTCATCCCTAGGCTCCCCCTACCCTGATCTGCCAGATTCTTACGAGGATGAAGGCATGGACTGGGGAGGAGGAGGGGGAGTGCAGCAGCAGCAAGGGTGTGGAGTTGGCTGAGAAATTCCACAGGAGGCCGGTGCAGTGGCTCACACCTGTAATTCTAGCACTTTGGGAGGCCGAGGCAAGTGGATCTGAGGTCGGGAGTTTGAGACCAGCCTGGCCAACACGGCCAAACCCTGTCTGTACTAAAAATACAAAAAAATTAGGCAGATGTAGTGGTGGGTGTCTATAATCCCAGCTACTCAGGAGGCTGAGGCAGGAGAACTGCTTGAACCTGGGGGGCAGAGATTGCAGTAACTGAGATTGCACCACTGTATTCCAGCCTGGGTGAAAGAGAGCAACTCCGTCTCATTTAAAAAAAAAAAAAAAAGAGGCTGGGCATGGTGGCTCATGTCTGTAATCCCAGCACTTTGGAAGGCCAAGTCGGGCAGATCGCTTGAGGTCAGGAGTTCAAGACCAGCCTGGCCAACATGGTGAAACCACCATCTCTAATAAAAATACAAAAATTACCCGGGTGTGGTGGTGCTGGACTGTAATCCCAGCTGCTCTGTAGACTGAGGCAGGAGAATCTCTTGAACCCAGGAGGCGGAGGTTGCAGTGAGCCAAGATAGCGCCACCACACTCCAGACCAGCCGACAGAGCCAGACTCTGTCTCAAAAAAAAAAAAAAGAACAAAAATAAATTAGGAAACTGGCAGGAGTTATTTCCGGGTCCCAAAAGGATAAGGTGAAAAAATTGGCAGGCCAGCAGATGGCCAAAAAAGCCATCCCTAGCTGCCCTCATTGCTCATTAGCTTAAGACACTCTCACCAGAGCCATGACAGTTTACAAATGCCATAGCAATGACCCAGAGGCTATTGTCCTTTTCCATTCAATGACCCAGAAATTACCACCCCTTTCCTAGAAAGTTCTGAATAACCTGCCTCTTGATTTGCATTAACCCACCCCTTAATTTGCATGTGATTGAAAGTGGGTATAAATACAGTTGCCACCAACCCACAAGCCTGGTTCTGGGCACCCTGCCTATGAGTTAGCCTTGCTCAGCAAGAAGCAGCTCCAGTTCGATAAAAGATTGCTGAAGATTTCACCCCTGAATTTTTTTCTGGGCAAAGCCAAGGACCCTCTTGGACTAAGCCCCGGTTTTAGGGCTTGCTCGCCTGCCTGCATTTATTCCAGAAAGTTCTGTTAGACATTGTTGATGGGTAGGACGTTGGGCACTATCCAGAGTGTGGTCTTAGAATCAGCAACATCAATGCCAGGCGCGCTGTCTCGCGCCTGTAATCCCAACACTTTGGGAGGCCAAGGTGGGTGGATTACCTGAGGTCAGAAGTTTGAGACCAGCCTGGCCAATACGATGAAACCCCATCTCTATTAAAAATACAAAAAAAATTAGCCAGACATGGTGGCGGGTGCCTGTAATCCCAGCTATTTGGGAGGCTAAGGCAGGAGAATCACTTGAACGTGGGAGACAGAGGTTGCAGTGAGCCGAGATGGCACCATTGCACTCTGGCCTGGGTGACAAGAGCAAAACTCTGTGTCATACACATATACACAAAAAAAGGAATCAGCAACATCAGGATCTCCTACCCCCCACCCCTGGCAATTACCCGTCTATTTTCTGTCCCTGTGGCTGTATCTATTCTAGACGTGTCACATGAGTGGAATCATGCCCTGTAATCCTTTGTGCCTGGCTGGGTTCAGGTGGCCTGATGCTTCACGGTTCACCCATGCCACTGCACGGCTCCTTGTCCGTGACATGGATAGACTGCATTTTGTTCATTCATCAGTTGATGGATATGTGGGTTGTTTCTACATTTTGGCTGTTACGAGTAATGCTGCTATGAAAATTGATGTCCCAGTTTTTGTGTGGACATATATTTTCAGTTTATCTTGGGTATATACCCAGGAGTAGAATGCTGGGTCATATGGTAAGTCTATGTTTAACTTTTTGAGGAACTGTGGGTGGCCCAATTTACAACTGCTAAGTTCATCCACTTCTTACTTTCTCCTCGGAACTCACACTTCTACAGCAGTGATAGCTTTCACACCTCCCTCGTCCACACTGTTAAGCACTACCACAAACCAGGCTACTGGGAAAAGCCTGGAGGCCACGAGCCTCCTGCAAGAAAAGCACCAGCAGGCTGGGGGCAGTGGCTCACGCCTGTATTCCCAGCACTTTGGGAGGCGGAGGCACGTGGATCACCTGAGGTCAGAAGTTTGAGATCAGCCTGACCAACAAGGCGAAACCCCGTCTCTGCTAAAAATGCAAAAATTAGCTGGGCATGGTGGTGGGCACCTGTAATCCCAGCTACTTGGGAGGCTGAGGCAGAAGAATCGCTTGAACCTTGGAGATAGAGGTTGCAGTGAGCCAAGATCGCGTCATTGCACTCCAGCTTGGGTGACAAAGCAAGACTCCCTCTCTCTTAAAAAAACGAAAATGGGGCCGGGCGCGGTGGCTCAAGCCTGTAATCCCAGCACTTTGGGAGGCTGAGCTGGGCGGATCACGAGGTCAGGAGATCGAGACCATCCTGGCTAACACGGTGAAACCCCATCTCTACTAAAAATACAAAAAAACTAGCCGGGCTCGGTGGCGGGCGCCTGTAGTCCCAGCTACTCGGGAGGCTGAGGCAGGAGAATGGCGTAAACCCAGGAGGCGGAGCTTGCAGTGAGCTGAGATCCAGCCACTGTACTCCAGCCTGGGCAGCAGAGCCAGACTCCGTCTCAAAAAAAAAAAAAAAAGGAAAATGGAAAAGCACCAACAGGCATGGGGGAGACGCAGGTCCTCCAGGAGACCATATCTGGTTCTCTTACTGCCACACTCATGCCACTCATGCCGCTGAAGCCAACACACCTCCTCCTATGTGACCAGAATTCTAGGTCACTTTTTGCTTTCTTTCTTTTTTGAAATTAAAAGAAAAAAATATTTTTAGACACGTGATCTCCCTATGTTGTCCAGGCTGGTCTCAAACTCCTGGGCTCAATCGTCCTGCCTCAGTCTCCCAAAGTGCTGGAATTACAGGCATAAGCCACCAAACTAGACCTTTTCTTGTTTTTATTTTTTAGGGACAAGGTCTTGCTCTGCTACCCAAACCAGAGTGCAGTGGTACGATCTCAGCTCACTGCAGCCTTAACCCCCTAGGCTCAAGTGATCCTTCCACCTCAGCATCCCAAAGTGCTGGGATTACAGGCGTGAGCCACCACACTAGACCTCCTTTTTGTTTTATTTTTTTAGGGACAAGGTCTTGCTCTGTCACCCAAGCCAGAGTGCAGTGACATGATCTCAGTTCACTGCAGTCTCAACCTCCTAGGCTCAAGTGATCCTCCCACCTCAGCCTCCCAAAGTGCTGGGATTATAGGCGTGAGCCACCGCACCTGGCCTGAATAATACTAGTTTAGATAAACCACTTCATAAAGTGGGCATGCAATGCTTCGTTTCCTCTCACCTTTACCCAGCATTGCTTGTCATCTCTGAAAAATCACAAAGGGACCTGCCCCTCCACTTCAGGGACCCACTTAAAACCTGGTTACCATCCAGGCTTGCTCTGCCTTGGCCATCAAGTTTCCTAGGCACCAAGCCTCTCCTTTCTCCCGCTCCACCTGCCAGCCCATCTGACAGCACCGAATCCTGCACCCTGGAGTCCGTCTGGACTCACCTGCCCTGACCTTACTTGGCTTCTTCTGTGATGTTGACTTTATCAACCGCTTTTGCCAGCCTAGTTTGTCTGCCAAACCCTACCCATAAATCTCCTACCTTGGATCTATACAACTGCCTCCCTTTTGTCCTGTCCCCAGGGTAGTGAGCCCTCCAGGGCCTGCAGCCCCAGCTGTCCTGATCCTTTTCTACTGAAGCAAAGGAAGATGTGTTCATTCTGTACCCACTGCTGATCTTTCTCCTCTGTCCAAACGTCTCCAGTCCTGTGCTACTGCCCTGGACTTAATTGTTTTTGTTTTTCTGTTCTTTGACACAGGGTCTCACTTGGTAGCACAGGCTGGAGTGCAGGGGCGTGATCTTGGCTTACTGCAACCTCCACTTCCCAGGTTCATGTGATTCTCCTGCCTCAGTCTCCCAGGTAGCTGGAATTACAGGCACGCACCACCTCACCCGGCTAATTTTTGTATTTTTAGTAGAGACGGGGTTTTACCTTGTTGACCAGGCTGGTGTCAAACTCCTGACCTCAGGTGATCCACCCACCTTGGCCTCCCAAAGTGCTGGGGTTACAGGCATGAGCCACTGTGCCCGGCCTGCCCCAGCCATATTAGATTCTGAGTCTTCTATGTCCCTGACAATTGACTAAGCACATTTTAATATGTCTTGTCTTTTTTTTTTTTTGAACAGAGTCTCACTCTACTGTCCAGGCTGGAGTGCATTGGTGCAGTAGTGGCTCACTGCAACCTCCACCTCCCGGGTTCAAGCAATTCTCCCTGCCTCAGCCTCCTGAGTAGCTGGGATTACAGGCTCGTGCCACCACACCTGACTAATTTTTGTACTTTTAGTAGAGACGGGGTTTCACCATATTGGTCAGGCTGGTCTTGAACTCCTGACCTCAAGTGATCTACCCACCTTGGCCCCCCAAAGTGCAGAGATTATAGGTGTGAGCCACTGAGCCCAGCCTTAATCAGTCTTTATCTTGATTCAGTAAACGCTGCACCAGGCAATGGTTGGTTAGCTTTCTCGTTTAACCTTTGCCTTCGGATTTTTTTTTTAAATTTTCTTCAAATTGGGGAAAATACAGAAAACTGGTTTGGTGTCCTTTAATGTTGGAAGACCAGAGGAGCTTCTTTTGGCTCACCCAAATTTCAACAGTGGTGTATTAAGACCTTTGTTTTAGGCTGGGCACAGTAGCTCATGCCTGTAATCCCAGCACTTTGGGAGGCCAAGGCAGGTGGATCATTTAAGGTCAGGAGTTCAACCAGCCTGGCCAACATGGTGAAACCCTGTCTCTATTAAAAATATAAAACATGGTCCAGGCGTGGTGGCTCACACCTGTAATCCCAGCCCTTTGGGCGGCCACAGCGGGCGGATCACAAGGTCAGGAGATCAAGAACATCCTGGCTAACATGGTGAAACCCCGTCTCTACTAAAAATACAATAAATTATCCAGGCGTGGTGTCGGGCACCTGTAGTCCCAGCTACTCAGGAGGCTGAGGCAGGAGAACGGCGTGAGCCCGGGAGGTGGAGCTTGCAGTGAGCCAGGATCGAACCACTGCACTCCAGCCTGGGCAACAGAGTGAGACTCAGCCTCAGAAATAACAACAACAACAAAAAAGCTTTGTTTTTTGTTTTTGTTTTTGAGATAGTCTCGCTGTGACGCCCAGGCTGGAGTGCAATGGCGTGATCTCAGCTCACTGCAATCTCTGCTTTCTGGAAAACCCTTTGTTTTAATCCCAATTTCCATTTACGTCTTTTCTTTTTTTTTATTTTTTATTTTTTATTTTTTTGAGAAGGAGTCTTGCTCTGTCGCTCAGGCTGGAGTGCAGTGGCGCCATCTCGGCTCACTGCAAGCTCCACCTCCCAGGTTCAAGCGATTCTCCTGCCTCAGCCTCCCGAGTAGCTGGGACTACAGGCGCGTAACACCATGCCCGGCTAATTTTTGTATTTTTAGTACAGACAGGGTTTCACCATGTTGGCCAGGCTGGTCTCAATCTCCTGACCTCGTGATCTGCCCTCCTCGGCCTCCCAAAGTGCTGGGATTACAAGTGTGAGCCACTGCACCCGGCCCTAACCTGATGTTTTTATCAGCATCTGTAAGATAAGGCTTCAGGAACTGGTAGATTCTGCAAGAGTAATATGGGGTGCCCATAGAGAAGGGGCCTTCTTATGACCACAGCATTTACCATAACCTGTGTAATGGGCATATTCAGTGGGTGAATATTCCTGTCACCACAGAGCCAGTTGCACATGACTTGTATACAAAGCATATCAGCTGCTTCATCGGGGTGCTCCAATTGGCATTTATAGGGGAAGTTGGGCAGTTCCCTTCTGACGGTAAACAGATTTTTTTTTTTTCGGAAGACAAGGTCTCACAATGTCACCCAGGCTGAAGTACAGTGGTGCAATCACAGCTCACTGCAGTCTCAACCTCTCAGGCTCAAGTGATCTTCCCACCTCAGCCTCCTAAGTAGCTGGGACACAGGGGCTCACTACCATGCTCAGCTAATATTTGTATTTCTTGTTGAGATGGGATTTCGCCATGTTTTCCAGGCTGGTCTTGAACTCCTAAGCTCAAGTGATCCACCCACCTCAGCCTCCTAAAATGCTAGGATTACAGGCGTGAGCCACTGTACCTGGCCAACACACTTGGCAGTGGCTTTTATCCAGTCCACCGGCTATGAGCATGCCGGCCCTTCATGAATATTCATAGGTCCTCTTACAACCTGTTGAATATGTACACCTTGTCAACCCATTCAGCATAAATTCCTGTCTCATCTTTCTCTCTCTCAAAATGATCTATGCCAGAGGCTACACCTCCCAGTCTGTCAGGCCACTGCAACCCCTGATAGGAAATAATGTCTCCTCTCCAAACTTGTAGATTTCCGTGTATTTTGTTTTTGTTTTTGTTTTTTTTCCTGAGACGGAGTCTCAACTCTGTCCCCCAGACTGGAGTGCAGTGGCAAAATCTCGGCTCACTGCAACCGCCGCCTCACCGGTTCAAGCGATTCTCCTGCCTCAGCCTCCCGAGTAGCTGGGACTACAGGCACCCACCGCCATGCCCAGCTAATTTTTGTATTTTTGGTAGAGACGGGGTTTCACCATGTTGGCCAGGCTGGTCTCAAATTCCTGACCTCAAGTGATCTGCCTGCTTTGACCTCCCAAAGTGCTGGGGTTACAGGTGTGAGCCACCGTGCCTGGCCAAATCTCCTGATTTTAAGTTGACGCCTTAGAATATCACATTATCATATGTTCTGCAGAGTGATCACTCTTCTGAGGAGGAAAACAAAGGGAACAAAGGGGAAATAAACTAAACAAAGGTCGAAACCAAAGCATTGCAGTTGGGAAGCAATTCAGTAGGAGATGTGGAAATTGTGAAGCAAAAACTCCAAAGTTAAACAAAGCTACCATGTAAATTACACCACAATAAAACAAAAACAAAAAAATTAAAACCAGGAGCTTCAGTTGTCTAAATAAACATACACAACATTCTTCTTCCGGTCTTATGATGCATTTGACAAGATCTCTAGTATCTACTCAAGCTAACCCATGAAATACAGCTAATGGTAGATGAGTAAGATAAAGGCTGTCCAGATCTTTATCTGAAAGAGGCCGAAAAGAAAGACCAGAGTATTTCGTGAAAATCTGAAGGGAGAATAAACATTTCACTCACTACCTACCACGTGCCAGGCCTGTACCAGGGGACTGACAAAAATTGGTGGGTCTTATTATCTCCAATTTACAGATGAAAAAACTGAAGCTCCAGGCTGGGCGCAGTGGCTCACACCTGTAATCCCAGCACTTTGGGAGGCTGAGGTGGACAGATCACCAGGTCAGGAGTTGGAGACCAGCCTGGCCAATATGGTGAAACCCCGTCTCTACTAAAAATACAGAAATTAGCTGGATGTGGTGGCACGTGCCTGTAGTCCCAGCTACTCGGGAGGCTGAGGCAGAAGAACAGCTTGAACCAGGGAGGCAAGGGTTGCAGTGAGCCGAGATTGCGCCACTGCACTCCAGCCTGGGCAACAGAGCGAGACTCCATCTCAAAAAAGAAAAAAAAACAAAACTGAAGCTCAGTGGGTTACATAGTAGGTAAGGTCTGGAGCCTTTAACAGGTGTTAAACCCATGTATCTGTTAAAAGAAAAACTTAAGACAAATTAAATTTAACAGAGTTTAATTGAGCAAAGAACAATTAGCGAATCAGGCAGCTCCCTGAACCAGCTTAGGTTCAGAGAAACTCTGGGGCTGCCATATGGTTGGATAATAATTATAGACGGAAAAAGGAAAGTGACATACAGAAAATGGAGATGAGGTACAGAAATAGCCGGATTGGTTAAGGTGTGGCACTTGCCCTTATTTGAACATGGTTTGAACAGTGACCACTTGTGATTGGCCAAAACTCTGTGATTGGTATAAGAGAAGGTTATAGTCTATTTACACCTCCAGTTAGGCCACTAGGTGAGGAGAAATCTTTAGGCCTAAATTAAAATATGTAAGGAGGCAGCTTTAGGCTAAACTTAACAATTCTCTTGGCCCGGCGCGGTGGCTCATGCCTGTAATCTCAGCACTTTGGGAGGCCAAGGAAGGCGGATCACCTGAGGTCGGGAGTTGGAGACCATCCTGGCCAACATGGTGAAACCCCATCTCTACTAAAAATACAAAATTTAGCTGGCTGTGGTGGCAGGTGCCTATAATCCCAGCTACTTGGGAGGCTGAGGCACAAGAATGGATTGAACCCAGGAGGGTGGAGGTTGCAGTGAGCCGAGATCGTGCCGCTGCACTCCAGCCTGGGTGATAGAGCTAAGCTCAGTCTCAAAAACACAAAACAAAACAAAGAAAGCCAATTATCTCTTTTTGGCCAACTTTCAATTTTGAGAGATTGATAAAAACTTGAGGCATTGATGTCAATCTGTCACCATCGTGAATGGACTTTTTTGGTCTAAAATCCCACTGAGAAACAGAGCAGTGGGTTTTGTAAGGTGGGAATAAGGAAATAGAGCAACAAGGAAAAACTTCGTTATTTCAGGTTACTTTTTTGGGAACAGTTGGAGCAGAGGGGAGTTTCTTATTATGCTGGAATTTCTTGTTTTCAGGAGGAAAAAACTGGTCTGTTTTGGGGTCTCTCTGTTTTCTTTAAAGTTTCTGTTTGCTTATGTAGCATTTAGCATGGGTGGCTCCATTTTGGTTTGGTCTTTTGGAGTCTAGTTCAGGAGCTCAGGCCAGAAAAACAGCCTCCCATAACTTTATTAACATCTCTTTGTAATATAACATTCTGTCCACAAATGCTTGGTACATGGCTATAGGTTTCTGGCTTAAAAAATGATTAACAATGGGCTGGGCGCGGTGGCTCACGCCTGTAATCCCAGTACTTTGGGAGGCCGAGGCAGGTGGATCACAAGGTCAGGAGATCGAGACCATCCTGGCTAACATGGTGAAACCCCGTCTCTACTAAAAATACCAAAAACTAGCCGGGCGTGGTGGCGGGCGCCTGCAGTCCCAGCTACTCGGAGGCTGAGGCAGGAGAATGGTGTGAACCCGGGAGGCGGAGCTTGCAGTGAGCCGAGATCGCGCCACTGCACTCCAGCCTGGGCGACAGAGTGAGACTCCGTCTCAAAAAAAAAAAAAAAAAAAAAAAAAAGATTAACAATGTACCCTTACCTATCCTGAATCTGGGCCCCTGCGGCCTCTCTCATACTACCGTGGCCACCCAAGCTGCCCTGAGGTTTCCTGATGAAGGTGGCTCACATCCGTATTCCCAGCACTTGGGAGGCTGAGGTGGGAGGATCACTTGAGCCCAGGAGTTCAAGACCAGCCTAAGCAACACAGTGAGACCTCATCTCTACAAAAAATAAAAATGCAAAAATTTGCTGGGTATGGTCCCAGATACTTGGGAGGCTGAGGTGGAGGATCAATAGAGCCCAGGAGGTCGAGGCTACAGTGAGCTGTAATAGTGGCACTGCATTCCAGCCTGGGGTACAGAGTGAGACCCTGTCTCAAAAAAGAAAAAAATAAATAGAAGTGAATAAGAAAGCAAAGAAAACCCAAATACAAACCCTGCAAGAGGAGAGACAGAGAGGTGTGGAAAGACAAAGGAGGAACAGTTCGTAGAAGTCTCGTTGTAGCCTGGACCCAAGGTGCTGTATTCACTGGACAATCATCCATGGATGCTTAGTCTGTACCAGGTGTGATGCCAGATGCTGAGAATTCGGAGATGACTGAGCCATGGCCCCTGCCTTAGAATGAGCTCTCAGTTTAGTGGAGAAGGCTTACATGTAAACAGATAAATTACAGTGCAGGGTAATTAGAACCATAACAGAGTAATGTAGGAAACACACAGAAGCCAAAGAAAGGAATGATGAATTCTATTTGAAGAGGAGGAGCTGGGAGGAGAAGAGAGCTGAGGCCTTCCTATGAGAAGGGTGGGTGGTGGTGCAGGGTGGTGGTGTTCCCCTCTGAATAACCTGGAGGCTGCCAGGGGGGCAGAAGGAAGAGAGCATTTTAGGCAGCTGGAGTGTGCATGGGCAGAGTTGAAGATTAGCAACTGCAGGCCACTGTGGAGGGAGTGCAGGACTCCCCTGGGCAACCTGGTGAAGTCACTTCTGCCCATTACACTTTATTCACTGGAGCAGCTAAGAGTGAACAGAAAAGCAGCGCTCATGCTGTCAGACCCTTTGTCCAAATGAAAACATGCACAGCATGCACCAAGGCCCAGTGTGTAAATAAGAAGCAGATAATTTTTTTTTCTTATCGGGAAACAGATCTCCCACTGTTTGGAAATATATTTTGAAACATTCTCTTTTTTTTTAAGACGGAGTTTCACTCTTGTCGTACAATGGCGCGATCTTAGCTCACTGCAAACTCCGCCTCCTGGGTTCAAGTGGTTTTCCTGCCTCAGCCTCCCAAGTAGCTGCCACCATGTACCATGTCTGGCTAATTTTTGTATTTTTAGTAGAGACAGGGTTTCACCATGTTTGCCAGGCTGGTCTCGAACTCTTGACCTCAGGTGATCTGCCAGCCTCGGCCTCCCAAAGTGGTGGGATTACAGGCGTGAGCCACCGCAACTGGCCAAAACATTCTTTTTTATTTTTATTTATTTATTTTATTTTTATTTATTTATTTATTTATTTTTGAGACACGGTCTCACTCTGTCACCCAGGCTGGAGTGCAATGGCATGATCATAACTCCCTGCAGCCTCAAACTCCTGGGCTCAAGCAATCCTCCCACCTCAGTCCTCCAAGTACTGAGACTGCAGGTGTGCACCACTATGCCCAGTTAATTTTTTTTTTTTTTTGAGACGGAGTCTTGCTCTGTCGCCCAGGCTGGAGTGCAATGGTGCAATCTCTGCTCACTGCAGCCTCTGCCTCCCGGATTCAAGCCATCCTCCTGCCTCAGCCTCCCAAATAGCTGCAGCAGATTACAGGAGTCCACCACCACACCAGCTAATTTTTGTATTTTTAGTAGAGACAAGGTTTCACCATGTTGGTCACACTGGTCTCGAACTTCTGACCTCAATGATCTGCCTGCCTTGGCCTCCCAAAGTGCTGGGATTATAGGTATGAGCCACAGCGCTCAGCCCTCAGATAATTTTTGTAAATTAGTTTTTTAGTTTTTGTGGGGATGGGGAGGTCTTGCTATGTTGACCAGGCTGGTCTCAAATTCCTGGCCTCAAGTTATTGTCCTGCCTTGGCCTCCCAAATTGCTGGGATTACAGGCATGAGCCACAGGTGTCCGAAACCTTCTGGATGGGGGTGGAGAGGCAGATCCCCACCATAGGTCTGAAATTGCACCAAAACTTTGAAAAGAGGGCAAAGCTGCTTCAGCTGAGAGAGGGAGGAGCTTTCAGGGGAATTCTAGAGGGGAGAGAAGAGAGTCACACCACATCTGCCATGGCCTCCTGTCTCCACTCTTACCCTGCCCAAGTCCCTCCTCCACTTTATCAAAATCAGGAGACAGCAATCCTTCTAAAATGCAAACATGAGCATGTACCCCTCTGTTCAAAATCCTTCCATGGCTCCCCTCACTGTGAGAAAAGAAGCCAAACTCCTCCAGGCTGGGCGCGGTGGCTCACGCCTGTAATCCCAGCACTTTGGGAGGCCGAGGTGGGCGGATCACAAGGTCAGGAGTTCGAGAACATCCTGCCAACATGGTGAAACCCCGTCTCTACTAAAAATACAAAAATTAGCTGTGCGTGGTGGCGTGTGCCTGTAATCCCAGCTACTCAGGAGGCTGTTGCAGGGGAATCGCTTGAACCAGGGAGTCAGAGGTTGCAGTGAGCTGAGATTGTGCCACTGCACTCCAGCCTGGTGACAGAGCGAGACTCCGTCTCAAAAAAAAAAAAAAAAGCCAAACTCCTGACCACACCTCCCAGGCCCTGCATCCTCTTCCCACTGGCTGCTGCCCAGGCCTCATGGGTCAGCTTCCCTCATTTCCCTCCAGTCACCCTCCTGTCTTCATTATTTCCAAATTCATCACACTTCCAGCTCGTTATCTATCGCAGATAACCTCATTAGGGATCTATGGCAGAAAATAAGACTGAAGAATGCAACCAAACGTAGACAGACTTTTTCACAAGATAGTCGGTCTCTCGGGCTTATTCAAATTCCAAGGGAATCATTTACAAGTTAATTCCGGCCGGGCGCGGTGGCTCACGCCTGTAATCCCAGCACTTTGGGAGGCCGAGGCGGGTGGATCACGAGGTCAGGAGATCGAGACCATCCTGGCGAACACGGTGAAACCCCGTCTCTACTAAAAATGCAAAAAATTAGCCGGGCGAGGCGGCGGGCGCCTGTAGTCCCAGCTACTCGGGAGGCTGAGGCAGGAGAATGGCGTGAACCCGGGAGGCGGAGCTTGCAGTGAGCCGAGATCGCGCCACTGCACTCCAGCCTGGGCGACTAAGCGAGACTCTGTCTCAAAAAAAAAAAAAAACAAAACAAGTTAATTCCTATCTCTCGGGTCCATTCATTTCTCCTTTTAAAATAATTTTTATATTTTTGAGACAGAGTTTTGCTTTTGTTGCCCAGGCTGGAGTGCAATGGTGCAATCTCAGCTCACTGCAAGCTCCGCCTCCCTGGTTCAAGCGATTCTCCTGCCTCAGCCTCCCAAGTAACTGGCATTTCATGCATGTGCCACAACACCCGGCTGATTTTTGCATTTTTTAGTAGAGATGGGGTTTCACCACGTTGGTCAGGCTGATCTCGAACTCCTGACCTCAAGTGATCCACCCACCTCAGGCTCCTAAAGTGCTGGGATTACAAGGTGTGAGCCACTGCGCCTGGCCCCATATATTTCCCCACAAAATCACATACTACCTCTCAACATTGCTGCACCCCCATTTCCCCTCCCCTATGAGGAAGGAGGCTACATAAGCATCTGGACCACTCTGCGTTATTAGGTCATCATTCTCCTGTGGTTCCCTTGCGCTTGTGCATGTGACATAAATTTTGTACACCTTTTTCTCCTATTAATTTGCCAACTGTCAGTTCCTTTTCGGGGAGCCTTTATAGGGCTAGAGAGCAGAGAGGAAGCTTTCCCTTGGCCCTACAGCTCCTTGACGTTGGCTGTTGACTCTTTTTCTCATTGCTGTCTCTTCAGCATCTAGAATGGTGCCTCCAATGTAGAGATGCTTGATAAACATGTGTTGAGCCGGGCGCGGTGGCTCACATCTGTAATCCCAGCACTTTGGGAGACTGAGGGTGGATCAAGAGATCAGGAGTTCGAAACCAGCCTGTCCAGCCTGTCCAACATGGTGAAACTCCGTCTCTACTAAAAATACAAAAATTAGCAAGGCGTGGTGGTGGATGCCTGTAATCCCAGCTACTTGGGAGGCTGAGGCAGGAGAATCGCCTGAACCTGGGAGGTGGAAGTTGCAGTGAACCGAGAAAGGGCAGTAGAGCAAGACTCCATCTTGAAAAAAAATTAAAAACAGGCAAACAAAAAACAAAAACAAGCAAACAAAAAACATGTGTTGAGGTGCTTTCTGTTGAGTGGCAGAAAGCTCTGGCAGAAGGGCTTTGGACATTCATGCGTCCAGGCCCGGGAACCAGATGAGGTTTAAGGCAACTTCAGCTAGAGTTTAAAAGGGGCAGGTAGGCCTACAGCTGGCACATAGGTTAAATGTAAAGTGGCTCAAACAGGATCTGATGAGGCAGAAGCAGAGATGGGGACCTGGTGTCTCACTGCCTTCATGTTCTTTCTTCTGGCTCAATCCCCACATCAGGGTGCACCCTAGAGGTACCAGCATTAGCAATAGGGCAGCTTTCCTTGTTTCTGGGATGGACAGAAAATGGGCCTTGAAACCCTTCCCACCATAGGAAGGCATCTCTTGCACTCTGGAGACTGAGGACTTGCTATGGTGGAACAAGGAGCAGCCTCTGGCAATGGAGGAGATGCTGGATATCCATACAGGCAGGGTGGGTGCAACGGAGTGGAGCTGTGGCAAATGTGGGCACCTCTGTCCTGAGGGTCCTGGATGTGTCATGCCTGGAAACATGACGACATCCTTCCAAGGTGCCCACCTCGACCTCTCTGAGCTGCAATCTTTGACTTTCTGTGTTTGGTCACAGACTAGGGGTGGTCTGTCCCTAAACAGAAGAAGACAGGCAAAGATTAGAAAGGAGAGAGGAAAGAGCTAGAGAGAGAGCTTGGGAGAGATGTAGGGACAGGAAAGAAGGGGCAGAAGGAAAAAGATATGGAGAGAAGGAATATAAAGAAAAAACTTTAGGCCAGTTGTGGTGGCTCATGCCTGTAATTCCTGCACTTTGGGAGGTGAAGGTGGGTGGATCACCTGAAGTCAGTTCAAGACCAGCCTGTCCAACATAGTGAAACCCCATCTTTACTAAAAATACAAAAATTAGCCGAGCATGGTGGTGGGTGCCTGATTCCAGCTACTTGGGAGGCTGAAGCCGGAGAATCACTTGAATCCTGGAGGCAGAAGTTGCAATGAGCTGAGATTGGGCCACTGCACTCCATCCTGGGCAACAGAGCGAGACTCTGTCTTTAAAAAAAAAAAAAAGAGGCCGGGCGCGGTGGCTCAAGCCTGTAATCCCAGCACTTTGGGAGGCCGAGACGGGCGGATCACGAGGTCAGGAGATCGAGACCATCCTGGCTAACATGGTGAAACCCCGTCTCTATTAAGAAATACAAAAAACTAGCCGGGCGAGGTGGCGGGCGTCTGTAGTCCCAGCTACTCAGGAGGCTGAGGCTGGAGAATGGCGTGAACCCGGGAGGCGGAGCTTGCAGTGAGCTGAGATCCGGCCACTGCACTCCAGCCTGGGCGACAGAGCGAGACTCCGTCTCAAAAAAAAAAAAAAAAAAAAAAAAAGATAAAGAAAAGAAAAGGCTGGGTGTGGTGGCTCATGCCTGTAATACTAGCACTTTGGGAGCTGAGGAAAGCGGATCACAATTTCAGGAGATCGAGACTATCCTGGCCAACATGGTGAAACCCCATCTCTAATAAAATACAAAAAATTATCTGGGCGTGGTGGCGCACACCTGTAATCCCAGCTACTCAGGAGGCTGAGGCAGGGGAATGTTTAAACCCTGGAGGCAGAGGTTTCAGTGAATCGAGATCGCACCACTGCACTCCAGCCCAGCTACAGAGCAAGACTCCATCTAAAAAAAAAGGAAAGAAAAATCCTCCTCAGAGCAGGGAAAGATGAAGACATAAAAGGAAGGAGAGTCACTGGGAAAGAGAGAGGGAGAGAGACACAAAACAAAACGGCTGGAATGAGGTGAAAGTTATAGCAGCAGGATGTACTGACCTTGACCTTGGAGAAAAAGAGAGGGGAAGGGAGGAGTGAACGTGGCATCTTTGGCTGCTGTTCTGTTTCACTCCCACAACTCATCCCCCTGGAGTCCCCGCCATTTCCAGATCCTCAGGGCGGGACTGCCTTTGCTATCTGGGATGAGTCCTTGGCCCCAGATGGTAAGCCTGTGAGGGGTGGGGTGCTCTGAATGCCTGACTAGTCATTTATAATTGAGAGTACTTATTCCAACCCCTTCTGGTCCTCTGTCCTTCCCTCTTCTTGGACCTGCTGAATCAGAGAGGTCAGAGGGCCAGTCCAGGAGGGGTCAGGCGCTAGGTCCCTGGAGTCGGTCCTAGGGATTTTAGGCTGAGAGAAATCAGTCCTGAAAGTGAAGAGCCTACAGAGGAAAAAAAAAAAAAATCTATGACATCACCCCTGGGGGTGTTACCGACCTAAGAAAGAAGCAATGGCCTGGGTGGCCTACAGCCCCAGGAAGATTCAGCCATGGTACCCAGGAGACTTGAGAGCCCAAAGCCCAGAGTTACCCCCAGAGGGACACCTGTAGACCTTCGGATCCACAGCTTCGCACTTCCCACTGGACTGACTCTGTTTCCAGCGGGGCAATAGGCACGTGTTCACTGTGCACCTGCAACCCCAGGCATCCTTCTCAGAGAGATATGGTTTGGGAAGGGTTTGGCATATTGAGGATAAATAGATGAGTGGACAAAAAAAAAAATGCAGGCCAGGTGCGGTGGCTCATGCCTGTAATCCCAGCACTTTGGGAGGCCAAGGCAGGCGGATCACAAGGTCAAGAGATTGAGACCATCCTGGCAAACATGGCGAAACCCTGTCTCCACTAAAATTACAAAAATTAGCTGGACGTGGTGGTGCGTGCCTGTAATCTCAGCTACTTGGGAGGCTAAGGCAGAATTGCTTGAACCCAGGAGGTAGAGATTACAGTAAGCCGAGATCGTGCCGCTGCCCTCCAGTCTGGAGGATAGAGCCAGACTCTGTCTCCAAAAAAAAAAAAAGAAAGAAAAAAGAAAGCAATTACAGCAAAATATTAACCATAGTATAATCTATACGGTGGTTATATGAGTGTTCACTACACAATTCTTTTTTTTTCTTTTCTTTTTTTGAGACATGATGTTTTAATCATGGCTCACTGCAACTTTGACCTCCTGGGCTCAAGTGATCCTCCTGCCTCAGCCTCCTGACTAGCTGGGAGCACAGGTGTGCACCACCATCACTAGCTAATTGTTTTATTTTTTTGTAGAGATGAAATCTCCCTATGTTGCCCACATTGGTCTTGAACTCCTGAGCTTAAGCAATCCTCCTGCTTCGACCTCTCAAAGTGCTGGGATTACAGGCATGAGCCACTGCACCCAGCCTCACTATACAATTCTTTCTTTCTTTTTTTTTTTTTTGAGATGGAGTCTCACTGTGTTGCCCAGGCTAGAGTGCAGTGGCGTGATCTCAGCTCACTGCAACCTCTGCCCCTCAGGTTCAAATGATTCTCCTGCCTCTGCCTCCTGACTAGCTGGAATCACAGGCACCAGTTATCACACCCGGCTACTTTTTGTACTTTTACTAGAGACGGGGTTTCACCATGTTGGCCAAGCTGGTCTCAAACTCCTGACCTCAGGTGATCCACCTGCTTCGACCTCCCAAAGTGTTGGATTACAGGCGTGAGCCACTGTGCCCGGCCACTGTACAGTTCTTTTTTTTTTTTTTTTTGAGACAGAGTCTCGCTCTGTCACCCAGGCTGGAGTGCAGTGGCCGGATCTCAGCTCACTGCAAGCTCCACCTCCCGGGTTCACACCATTCTCCTGCCTCAGCCTCCCGAGTAGCTGGGACTACAGGCGCCTGCCACCTCGCCCGGCTAAGTTTTTGTATTTTTAGTAGAGACGGGGTTTCACTGTGTTAGCCAGGATGGTCTCGATCTCCTGACCTCGTGATCCGCCCGTCTCGGCCTCCCAAAGTGCTGGGATTACAGGCTTGAGCCACCGCGCCCGGCCCACTGTACAGTTCTTTAAACTTTTACATGTGTTTGGATTTTTCATATTAGAAAAAGGAAAGAAAAAAATGTCTGGCAAATAGTCGGCACTCCTAAGTGTAAGGTTTTGGAAAGGGAATATATTCCCTTTCTGGGAGAATCCACATTTCAAATGCCTGGGAGGGGCTCTGTTTGTCCTGACAGATGGCAGATTTCAGGGGAGGGCATCTACCAAGCCTAGAGGTGATAAGCCACTTTGCCCACCCAGAGCTGCTGGTGGTGACCTTAAGTTTACTATGTTCTTCCTGATATATGGCACTTGGCTCAGAGTGGACTCCACCTTGCCACCTGTCACCTAGGTTGGAGTGCAGTGGCATGATCTTGTCTCACTGCAGCCTCAACGTCCTGGGCTCAAGTGATCCTCCCCACCTCCCTCCTGAGTAGTTGAGGCTACAGGTGCTCGTCACCTTGCCCGGCTAATTTTTGTTTTTGTTTTTTGTTTTGATAGAGATGGGGTCTCACTATCTTGCCCAGGCTGAGCTAGAACTCCTGGCCTCAAGCGATCTGCCTCTGCCTCCCAAAGCATTGTAATGACAGGTGTGAGCCACCATGCACAGCCAGGAACTCAAAGAATCTTACCCTATGCTGTAGTATCTGTTGACTATGGTGTGAGCCACCATGCCCAGCCAGGAACTCAAAGAATCTTGCCCTATGCTGTAGTATCTGTTGACTATGGGGGAGAGGCAGGATAAGGTGTTCCAGACCCCGCCTGACACCTGATCCGAAGAGGTTGCTCATGTTTGCTCAGGAGGTGAGGTTCACACAATAAAGGGCAGGGGGAGGGCTTGGACCTGGTATAAAACATCTGGAAGTTTCCAGGGGGTTGCTTTGCATCTGAAACTGCCAGGTGAGGGGTGGCAAAGATGCCGGAATCTGAGTTGGGGGGGAATTCAAATCGGAGCTGGCGAATAGGATGCCTGGAAGGAGTGGCAGGAAAGACTTGAGTTAATTGGGGCTCCTGGGTCTGCACTAATCTTAGGTGCAAAGCTGTCTAGGTCTCTACTGAAGGACTGGGGACACCTGGTTCAGGTGTCCGGGTGTTCAGGGGAATGGACATGGCCAGATGTGTGTTAGTGGAGAAAAGAATAGTAACACATAGACCAGGTACCTGGGGTCTAATATCTTGAGCTGGTCCCAACTCCTTCTGCAACTTCTCTGTCTGTCCTAGTTACACCAGCACTGCTTGGATACTGGTGCTGGCACAGTCCCTTCTGTCACCAACTCTGCTCCCCAGGTGACACAGAGGCACCTCGAAAATTCTTCTTTCCTTGCGACCAGGTGGATGCTAGGGATTTAAACCATGCTCCAGGTGCCCCATAAGTCAGGCCAATTCACCACAGATGGTGAGGCTTTCTTTGCTCAGCCTCTGGGCTTGGTAAACTTAGCCGTCTCTTTGCTTGTGAGAGGTCCTCTACTCCCTCCTTAGAAAACTTCTTTCCTGGCTATGGCCACACCAACCCAAATGTACCTAAGTTTGGCCGATTTCAGAAAACTTCTCTGCTTTGTGCCAGGATGGAATAACGCTTAATCCAGATAGTTAGGGTTCATTTTCAGGCTTGAGAGAAAAGAGGAGGGCTTGGCTACAGCCAGACCAGGGAGAGCTGGAGGGATCAGGGACATAGAAGGTAGCATCAGGGAGGAACAGGACTACCAGTACTACAGGCTATGGATAGTCGTTTCTAAGCTCAAGACTGGGTCTGCTAGGTCTGAGTTGAAGGACGAAGAAGCCTTGGTCTGAGCCGCAGGTCAGGAGTGCCTGGGTCAATCAAGTCCACAAGGAAAAAGGTGAATCTTCATTTGCTCTTTTCTTCCCACTCCAGCCTCAGAATGTTGACAGTCGCTCTCCTAGCCCTTCTCTGTGCTTCAGCCTCTGCCAATGCCAGTAAGTGAGATACCAGAGCCTGGTAATGGGGACATGGGAAGGCAGCCTTGGGCACTGCTGTTGGCCAAGGCTTTTGGAGGCTGGTTTCAGGTGGGAGCTGAGTTGTGGGAGGAACAGGGGTGGTGCAGAGAAACTGAACTCCTGAAAGATTTCTCCCTCCAACTCCTGCTTGCCCCTCCAGTTCAGGCCAGGTCTTCCTCCTATAGTGGAGAGTATGGAGGTGGTGGCGGAAAGCGATTCTCTCATTCTGGTAACCAGTTGGACGGCCCCATCACCGCCCTCCGGGTCCGAGTCAACAACTACTACATCGTAGGGTAAGATTCTTTGAGTTGCTGGCTGGGTGCAGTGGCTCATACCTGTCATTACAATGCTTTGGGAGGCAGAGGCAGATCACTTGAGGCCAGGAGTTCTAGCTCAGCTTGGGCAAGATACCAAGACCCCATCTCTACCAAAGAAAAACAAAAACAAAAACAAAAATTAGCCGGGCATGGTGGTGAGCACCTGTAGCCTCAACTACTCAGGAGGGAGAGGCGAGAGGATTGCCTGAGCCCAGGATGTTGAGGCTGCAGTGAGCCAAGATCATGCCACTGTGCTCCTGCCTGGATGACAGAGTCTCTTTGCTGGCAAAATAATTGAAGTTCCCTGTAGGATCTTCCAGGGCTCACCCAGGCTTCACAGTCTGTAGGACTAGCAGGAGACTTGTCATCCCTCTCATCACCCTTCTTTCTCCTTCCTCCTCCCCTCTTTCTCAGTCTCCAGGTGCGCTATGGCAAAGTGTGGAGTGACTATGTGGGTGGCCGCAGTGGAGACCTGGAGGAGATCTTTCTGCACCCTGGGGAATCAGTGATCCAGGTTTCCGGGAAGTACAAGAGGTACCTGAAGAAGGTGGTCTTTGTGACAGACAAGGGCCGCTATCTGGCTTTTGGGAAAGACAGCGGCACAAGTTTCAATGCTGTCCCCTTGCACCCCAACACCGTGCTCCGCTTCATCAGTGGCCGGTCTGGTTCCGTCATTGATGCCATTGGCCTGCACTGGGATGTTTACCCCAGTATCTGCAGCAGCTGTTGAGTCCCCTCTCCTTGGCAGGGACACTGTGATGAGGAGTAAGAACTCTTTTATCACTAACCCCCATCCAAATGGCTCAATAAAAAAATATGGTTAAGGCTAGTGTGTGGGGGCATATGTGGCTGGGATATCTTTCTCCTGACTCAGCTGGGGACGTGCAAATCTCACTTCTGGCTGGCTTTGGACATCTGTCTGGAAGAGTGGGAAGATGAGGGAGAGGTGTGTGAGAATCCTGGGCTTGTACTATGATTTATCAAGAGGAGATGAGACTCTGGCTTCCATCAACGCTCTTCAAGGACAGCTCCTTAGAACATTGATCCAAACTGGAGTCCTGGGTCTGAGGGGAAGGCCTAGTTGTGGCTTATACCAAAACCGCAGATGTCCCACTCTCCAGCTCTCCTCATCCCTGGTCCTCCCCTTAAGAAAGTGCTGAACTCACTTGCTGTGTGTGGGTGGCCAGGACCATTAGCCTTTGTTCTTTCCTGGAACCCACCTAACTCCTGAAACTTAGCTGAAGTCTGTGCCCGAGGACCCTGCCCTGTTGGCAGGCCCAGTTCCTCCTCACCTCTACCCATGAGCCCCAGTGTCCTGCTAAGCCCTCTCAGATCTGGGATTCCTCCTTCCTCAGGAAGCCACCACCTTCTCAACAGTGGAAACCCTGCCCACAATACGCTCTTAGGCTTTAGACATCAGAAGGTTACAGTGGACTGGGGGAGGCTGACACTAGGTTGAACTCGTTAAGGAATGAATGGGAGGTAAGAAAACACAGGCAGCAAGAATCGAGTGTTTCGAGAAGTTTGGCTCTGGTTTGCCAGAAATAGGCAAGTCAGTTATCGGGGGTGTAAGGAAAAAGGGTTTTGTGTCTTTTTAAAATCCTAGACAGGAGAGTCACGAGCATGTTCACATGATAAAGAGGAAGAAAGAGAAAGAGGCTGGCAATTCTGAAAAGAGATCACTGATGAGGTCTCAAAAGAGATGGAAGAGGATGGTTTATGCAGTTGGGGAAATAAATTTTAAGAAGGGAAGAAAATTAAAATGAGTGAAGGTATGTGTTAGTTTTGTGAAAGTTATCAGTATATGGCCGGGTACAGTGGCTCACATCTGTAATCCCAGCACTTTCGGAGGCCAAGGCAGGCGGATCATTTGAAGTCAGGAGTTGGAGACCAGCCTCCAACATGGTAAAACCCTGTCTCTACTAAAAATACAAAAATTAGCTAGGTGTGGTGGCCCACGCCTGTAATACCAGCTACTTGGGAGGCTGAGGCATGAGAATCACTTGAACGCTGGAGGCAGAGGTTACAATGAGTTGAGATAGCGCAACTGCACTCCAGCCTGGATGACAGAGCAAGACTCCATCAAAAAAAAAAGAAAAAAATTAAAAAAAAGAATGTTATCAGTATCAGAATGGAGTCACATATATCATATCCTAACGAAATGGAACCAAGCTGACACCTAAATTAAGTGTCACACCTGATAACACCTTGGAGGACTGGGTGGAGAACCAGCAGACAACAGCAAGGAGTGGCAGAGTCTGTAGATCAAGGTCAGGTGAAAGGATCACCCATCATGTTGGGCGTCAGATGAGGCAGGTTCACACACTACCTGAGGAAGCTGGTCTTTGTGACAGACAAGAGCTGCTCTGCCTCTTGGGAAACACAGGCACCAGTTTTAGTGCCACCCTGTTGCACCCCAATGCTGTCCTTTAACTCATCAGTTACGGTGCTGGATCCCTCATTACTGCCAATACAGGGCTAGCAGTATGTCCGCCCCAGTGACTGCAGCCGCTGCGGAGCCCTAGCCTCCTCTCTGGCAGGGGCCCTGTGGTGGGACTTCTCTATCATTAACCTCCATGCAGTTGACTCAAGAAAAGGATATGGTGGTTGGGCAAGGGGGCTCACGCCTGTAATCCCAAGACTTTGGGGCTCAAGTCAGGAGGGTCGCTTGAGCCCAGGATTTCAAGACCAGCCTGGGCAACACAGCAACCTGTTTGTAGGCAAAATGAGGAGTTGAAGTTCCCTGTAGGATCTTCTAGGGCTCAACCAGCCTTCATGTGCAGGGGGACTGGCAAGAAATCTGTCATCCCTGTCACCACTTTGAAGGTCTCAGGGTGTATGTAGTTCCTGAAAAGTTCAAGTCCCACCTGAGACTCTGGTCTTTTTGAGGGACAAGGGCTGCTAACTCCTTTTGGGAAAGATGAATGTCAATGCTGGCGTCTCGCAACACAGCATCATGCTCTGAGTCATCAGTGATTCCCTAATCAATGCCATTGGCTTGCATTGTGACTGTCTATCCCAGCCTATCCAGTGACTTCAGCAGCTGCAGAGCCCCAGCTTCTTCTTTGGCAGGGGCACTGTGGTGAGGAGGGAGGATTCCCTTACCATGAATCTCCATCCAATTGGTTCTGTGAACTGATATGGTGGCCCAACTGTTGCGGGAAGTCAGGGACCCTGAACAGAGGGACTGGCTAGAGCCACAGCAGAGGAACATAAATTGTGAAGATTTCATGGACATTTATCAGTTCCCAAAATTAATACTTTTATAACTTCTTACACCTCTCTTTACTGCAATCTCTGAACATAAATTGTGAAGATTTCATGGACATTTATCAGTTCCCAAATAATACTCTCATAATTTCTTATGCCTGTCTTTATTTTAATCTCAATCCTGTTATCTTCATAAGCTGAGAATTTACATCACCTCAGGACCCTGTAATGATTGCATTAACTGTACAAATTGATTGTAAAACATGTGTGTTTGAACAATATGAAATCAGTATACCTTAAAAAAGAACAGAATAACAGTGATTTCAGGGAACAAGGGAAGATAACCATAAGATCTGACTGCCTGCAGGGCCGAGCAAAAAGAGCCATCATTTTCTTCTTGCAGAGAGCCTATAAATGGACGTGCAAGTAGGAGAGATATCACTAAATTCTTCTCCTAGGAAGGAATATTAAATATTAAGACCCTAGGAAAAGAATTGCATTCCTGGGGGGAGGTCTACAAATGGCCCTTCTGGGAACGTCTGTCTTATGCAGTTGAGATAAGGACTGAAATACGCCCTGGTCTCCTGCAGTACCCTCAGGCTTACTAGGATTGGGAAATTCCAGCCTAGTAAATTTTGGTCAGACCAGTTCTCTGCTCTCAAACCCTGTTTTCTGTTAGGATGTTTATTAAGACAATATGTGCACAGCTGAACACAGACCCTCACCAGTAATTCTAATTTTGCCCGTTGCCTTGTGATCTTTGTTGGCCTCAGAAGCATGTGATCTTTGTGACTCTACTCCCTGTTCGTACACTCCCTCCCCTTTTGAAATCCTTAAAAAAAACTTGCTGGCTTTGCGGCTCAGGTGGGGCATTACAGACCTACCGATATGTGATGTCACTCCCCGCGGCCCAGCTGTAAAACTCCTCTCTTTGTACGCTTTCTCTTTATTTCTCAGACTGGCCAATATTTAGGGAAAATAGAACCTACATTGAAATATTGGGGGCTGGTTCCCCCGATACCCAACACCATGGCTCACGGCTGTAATCCCAACACTTCCAGAGGCCAAGGCAGGAGGATTACTTGCACTTTGGAGTTTGAGGTTGCCATGAGCTATGATTGTACCAGAGCACTTCAACCTGGGTGACACAGTGAGAGCTTGTCTCTAATAAGATATTTTAAAAAATGCCATTTTAAAAGTGTACACTTTCATGGTTTTTAGTATATTCACTGTGTTGTGTAACCACTACCACTACCTCATTCCAGAACATTTCCATCACCCCCAAAAGAAGCGGTTACATCTGTTCACTGTAGTGCCAATTACTCAACCCCTCATCATCCCCTGGCAACCACCACTCAGGTGTACTTTCTATGTCTGTGGGTTTGTTATTGTAATTTGAAAGTTAATTGATGTTACTTTGATTTCATTTTGAATACAGTAAATATGAATCAAAACCCATATATACGGAGCATCTTCACAAGCCTCATTTTTCACTGTTGCCCAGGCTGGAGTGCAGTGGCACGATCTCGGCTCACTGCAACCTCCGCCTCCCAGATTCAAGTGATTCTCCTGTCTCAGCCTCCCGAGTAGCTGGGAATACAGGCGCCCGCCACCATGCCCGGCTAATTTTTTGTATTTTTCGTAGAGATGGGGTTTCACCGTGTTAGCCAGGATGGTCTCGATCTCCTGATCTCATAATCTGCCCGCCTCAGCCTCCCAAAATGCTGAGATTACAGGTGTGAGCCACTGCACCTGGCCTGGAAGTTATTTTTTAAAAATCAATTGTTTCTTTCTCTGTCATCCAAGCTGGAGTGCACAGGCATGATCTCGGCTCACTGCAACTTGCACTTCCTGGGTTCAAGTGATCCTCCTGCCTCAGCCTCCCAAGTAGCTGGGACTATAGGCACATGCCATCACATCTAATTTTTTTTTTCTTTCAGATGAAATCTTGCTCTGTCCCCAGGCTGGAGTGCAGTGGTGCAATCTCGGCTCACTACAACCTCCAACTCCTGGGTTCAAGCAATTCTCCTGCCTCAGCCTCCTGAATAGCTGGGATTACGGGCATGCGCCACCATGCCTGGGTAATTTTTGTATTTTTAGTAGAGATGGGGTTTTGCCATGTTGGTCAAGCTGGTCTCAAACTCCTGACTTCAGGTGATCCGCCCACCTTAGCCTCCCAAAGTGCTGGGATTACAGGTGTGAGCCACCTCACCCAATCCTTTTTTTTTTTTTTTTTTTTTTGAGACAGAGTCTTGCTCTTTTGCCCAGGCTGGAGTGCAGTGGTGCAATCTCAGCTCACTGCAACCTCTACCTCCCAGGTTCAAGTCATTCTCCTGCCTCAGTCTTCTGAGTAGCTGGGATTACAGGTGCCCGCCACAGCACCCAGATAGTTTTCTGTATTTTTAGTAGAGACGGGGTTTTGCCATCTTGGTCAGGCTGGTCTCAAACTCCTGAGCTCAAGCGATCTGCCCACCTCGGCCTCCCAAAGTGCTGGGATTACAGGCATGAGCCATCGCGCCCAGCAAATGCTGTCTCGCCTCTAGGAATCAATATAAATCATCTGGCAATTAATTTTTTAAAATTTTATTTTCAGACAAAGTCTCGCTCAGTTGCCCAGGCTGGAGAGCAGCAGCACCATCTCAGCTCACTGCAACCTCCACCTCTCGGGTTCAAGCCATTCTCTTGCCTCAGACTCTCGAGTAGCTGGGATTACAGGTTTGCAACACCATGCCTGGCTAATTTCTGTATTTTTACTACAGACAGGGTTTCACCATGTTGACCAGGCTGGTCTTACACTCCTGACCTTAGGTGGATCACCTCGGCCTCCAAAAGTGCTGCGATTACAGGCGTGAGCCACTGCTCCCAGCCTTAATTTTTGTATTTTTAGTAGAGACATGGTTTCCCCATGTTGGCCAGGCTGGTCTTGAACTCCTGACCTCAAATGATCTGCCCACCTCAGCCTCCCAAAGTGTTGAGATTACAGGTGTGAGCCACCACGCCTGGCCAAACTACTCTAATTTCTACCAGCCAGATGCAGATCCTTAAAACAACCCTAGGAGGTATTTTAACCATTATTCCCTTTTAATATCTGAGGAAATGGAGGCACAAAGAGGCTAAATCTTTGGTCTGGGTGGCCTGGCACTAAGGCCCTGTAACTAAATGATTTATTCAAACAGAAGCCCTATCTCCTTGATCTATGCTCTTTTCACTATTTCTGGCAGGTTTCTTATAAAATATCTGGAATTAGCAACAAACGTGAAAACTGAACAGCATTTTCTGATGGACAAGGAAGACCAAACTGTCAATTGCCGATGCCAGAGATTCTCAAAGTATGGTCCAGAGACTTCTGGGAGTCCCTGAGACACTTTCAGTGGGTCTGCAAGTTCAAAATTATTTTCATAATAAAACTAAGGTACCATTTGACTTATCTTGCATTGTTTCTCAAGTATATAGTGGAGTTTTCAAAATACTATATCGTATGTGACATCACAACCGCATGAATGCAGAAGCAGATATGAGAATCTAGTTTTATTATTTGTCTTTGAGACAAGGTCTCCCTCTGTCACTCAGGCCAGAGTGCAGTGGCACCATCACGGCTCACTGCAGCCTCAACCTCCTGGGCTTAAGCAATCCTCCCACCTCAGCCTCCCAAGTAGCTGGGACCATAGGTGTGTTCCACCACGCCTGGTTAATTTTTTTTTTCTAAGAGATGGAGGTAGGCTGGGCACAGTGGCTCACGCCTGTAATCCCAGCACTTTGGGAGGCTGAGGCAGGCGGATCATGAGGTCAGGAGATCGAGACCATCCTGGCTAACATGGTGAAACCCCATTTCCACTAAAAATACAAAAAATTAGCCGGGCATGGTGACGGGCACCTGTAGTCCCAGCTACTCGGAAGGCTGAGGCAGGAGAATGGTGTGAACCCAGGAGGCGGAGCTTGCAGTGAGCCAAGATCAAGCCACTGCACTCCAGCCTGGGCGACAGAGAGAGACTCTGTCTCAAAAAAAAGAGATGGAGGTCTAGGCCGGGCTTGGTGGCTCACACCTGTAATCTCAGCACTGTGGGAGGCCAAGGCGGGTGGATCACCTGAGGTCAGGAGTTCAAGACCAGCCTGACCAACATGGAGAAACCCTATCTCTACTAAAAATACAAAGTTAGCTGTGCACGGTGGTGCATGCCTATAATCCCAGCTACTCGTGACGCTGAGGCAGGGGAATCACTTGAACCTGGGAGGCAGAGGTTACAGTGAGCCGAGAGATTGTGCCACTGCACTCCAGCCTAAGCAACAGAGTGAGACTATGTCTCAAAAAAAAAAAAAAGGGCACACCTCTCTGGTTTTTAGTATGTTTACTACGTTACGCAGCCATCATCACTACTTCATTCCAAAATATTTAACATTTCCATCACCTCCAAAAGAAACTCATTATATGTTGTGGGAAGTCAGGGACCCTGAACGGAGGGACCAGCTGAAGCCATGGCAGAAGAACGTAAATTGTGAAGATTTCATGGACACTTATCACTTCCCCGATCAATACCCTTGTGGTTTCCTATGCCTGTCTTTACTTTATTTTTTATTTACTTATTTATTTATTTATTTATTTTTTTTTTTGAGACGGAGTCTCGCTTTGTCGCACAGGCTGGAGTGCGGTGGCGCGATCTGGGCTCTCAGCCTCCGAGTAGCTGGGACTACAGGTGCGCACCACCACTCCCGGCTAATTTTTTGTGTTTTTAGTAGAGACGGGGTTTCACCATGTTAGCCAGGATGGTCTCGATCTCCTGATCTCATGATCCGCCCGCCTCGGCCTCCCAAAGTGCTGGGATTACAGGTGTGAGCCCGGCTGCCTGTCTTTAATCTCTTAATCTTGTCATGTTCGTAAGCTGAGGATGAGTGTCACCTCAGGGCCCTGTGATGATTGGGTTAACTGCACAAATTGTTTAAACAATATGAAATCTGGGCACCTTGAAAAAAGAACAGGATAACAGCAAGGTTCAGGGAACAAGGGAGATAACCGTAAAGTCTGGCTGCCTGTGGGCCACGTGGAACAGAGTCATATTTCTCTTCTTTCAAAAGCAAATAGGAAAAATATTGTTGAATTCTTTTTCTCAGCAAGGAACATCCCTGAGAAAGAGAATGCGTTCTTAAGGGGAGGCCTCTACAATGGCCGCTTTGGGAACATCTGTCTTTTACGGTTGTAGATAAGAGATGAAATAAGCCCTGGTCTCCCATAGCACTCCCAGGCTTATTAGGATGAGGAAATTCCCGCCTAATAAATTTTGGTCAGACGGTTGTCTGCTCTCAAACCCTGTCTCCTGATAAGATGTTATCAATGACAATGCGTGCCCAAAACTTCATTAGCAATTTTAATTTTGCCCGGTCCTGTGATCTCACCGTCTCCATTAGCCTTGTGATATTTTATTACCTTGTGAAGCATGTGATCTCTGTGACCCACATCCTATTCGTACACTCCCTCCCCTTTTGAAAATCACTAATAAAAACTTGCTAGTTTTGCGACTTGGGGGGCATCACAGAACCTGTTGATTTATGATGTCTCCCCTGGACACCCAGCTTTAAAATTTCTCTCTTTTGTACTCTTTCCCTTTATTTCTCAGACCAGTTGACACTTAGGGAAAATAGAAAAGGACCACGTTGAATATAGGGGGTGGGATTCCCCCGATAATTATATCTATTGCTGTAGTGCCAATTCCTCAGCCCTTCACCATCGCCTGGCAACCACTACTTAGATGTACGTTTTGTGTCTATGGGTTTGTTACTGTAATTTTTAAATTCATTAATGTCACTTTAATTCGGTTTCATTTCACATACAGTATATATGGTCAGGCCCGGTGGTTCACACCTGTACTCCCAGCACTTTGGGAGGCCAAAGCTGGTGGATCACTTGAGGTCAGGAGTTTGAGACCAGCCTGGCCAACATGGTAAAAACCTATCTCCATAAAAATACAAAAATTAGCTGAGCGTGTTGCTGCATGCCTGTAATCCCAGCTACTCGGGAGGCTGAGGCAGGAGAATCATTTGAACCTGAGAGGCAGAGGTTGGAGTGAACCGAGATTGAACCACTGCACTCTAGCCTGGGAGATGGAAGTGAAATCCTATCTCAAAAACAAAAAAACAAAAGCCCTCATATACACAAAACATCTTTAGAGGCCTCATTTTTAAAAACTGTAGTGGGATCCCAAGGCAAAACGTTTCAGAAACACTGATGTAAGATTTGTGTTTTTTGTTTTGAGACGGGGTGTGCAGTGGCACCATATCAGCTCACTGCAACCTACATCTCCCAGGTTCAAGCGATTCTCCTTCCTCAGCCTCCCGAGTAGCTGGGATTACAGGTGCGACACCACCCCCGGCTAATTTTTGTGTTTTTAGTAGAGATGGGGTTTCGCCATGTTGGCCAGACTGGTCTCGAGCTCCTCACCTCAGTGATCCCCCCGCCTCAGCCTCCCAAAGTGCTGGGATTACAGGACTGAGCCACCAAGCCCGGCCTGGGTTTTGTTTTGTTGTTCAGTAGGGTGGAACATAATGTCTAAACCTGGGCCCTACCTACCTGGTGCTCAAAAGTGGAATGACAGTCCCTAGCCAACCTTTCACAAAGGACAGAGAGCTACTCAACGGACTGCTGTACCCTTAAAGACTGGGAACCGGAACCGCGGGTGAGTGGGACTGAATCACAGAACAAGCGTTTTCCACGCTTCGCCGACGTGCTGAGTCCCAAGTTATAAAGACAGGAACATCCAAGCTGCTCTCCTGGGCTGACATGGACGCGAAGGGACCTACAGTGACCTTGGGCCCAGCAGGCAGCGAGTGCAACGTGACTACCCACAGTCCAGCCCCTGGGGCCCAGATCTACAGAACGGACCAGACGTGACAGCCCTTTGGCTGGGGCTGCAGTCCCACGATACACACAACGACTCTGTCTCCGCAGACGCGCCACCAACCACGGAGGCAAGAAACTGCAGAAAATGAAACGAAAGGGAGCCCAGTGCCGGGCGGCGCTCAGCAGCTCCCCCAGCGGCCACCATCGTCAACATCTCCGCGTAGGGGTTTGAACCGCAGCGCGCTTCCAGAGGTCAACGGTTGCGCGGCCCACGCGCGCGCATGCGTCCTGACCAGGGGAACCTTTTCTTGGAGACCCGGAGGCGAGCGCTGGAGGGCGGGATAGTGGCGAGCCACCCGCAGGAGCTTCCGGCGGCGCGTAGTCGTGATTGGTGGAGCCTGGGAGAGGGGGCGGGGCAACGGGGAATTCGAATGGGAGAGGCGGGCCCAAGGAGGGAGGGGAATGTCCGCGGGGGTCTCGACGCAGCAGAGGCAACGCGAGATGGCGGCAGCGGTAGCGGCAGCGGCGGCTACCTCAGGTACTTGAGCCCGGCCTGGGCAAGGCGGGCACCGACGTCTGGAGCTTAGTGGGAGTCATGCGTCGGAGTGTGGTCCAGGTTCCGCGGGTTGTCGCGGAGAGGCGGCCACAGCGCAGGGGCGGGGAGGGGGGGACGGCGAGAGTGTGGGGTCGCGAGTTGGTCGGCCAGCCTGACTCCAGCCTTCTCCCTGTTTCCTGCTTTCTCCTTGGGTCAGTAGACTCGGGTCTCCGGCCCAGGCTCTTGGTTTGAACCCCGCGCACTTTGTGAGCTTCGGTTTCTTCCTCTGTGAAATGGGGGTCATGGCCTCGTCCCTGGAGATGACCTGAATAAGCAAGAGAAGAGTGGCGGACGCTCTAGCCACGAGGACGAGAAGGGAGCCGGAGGCGTGTTTTGGGAAGGGTTCTGTGTGGGACATGGTGTTTGGGTGCAGAGACTTCCCTGAGAGATGCAGGAGGGCGGATTGAGGATCAGACCCGGCTGCTGCTGGGTTTGAGTTGACAGCGTAAGATGCTCTGCGATTACAATAAAACGAAATAAAAGACTGAAGTTTCCTTTCACTCTAGCATGGAAGTGAATGCTATTTTAGGGTTAGAAAGGCTGTTAGGACACCCAAAATCTTGTATGTGAGTATTTGTTTACATGTGCCTGTCTAACCCGGAGACTTAGCCCTTGTCAGTGATGATGGTGGGCGCCATAGTAATTCATTGGAGCCCTCGTTAGCCTCGTGGGGAAACAGACATTTAGGAGAATGCCTAACATGTAGAGCTCTTGCTATGTGCCAGGCACAGTTGTAGGCATTTTATGGTGGTGAACCATTTATTGTCCGCACAATGCTATGAGGTTGTTACTATTACTGTCTTCGTTTTATACAGGAAACTGAGGTTAGTTTGTTCAGATTTAACGCAACTAGTAAATATTGGGGCCTGAATTCGCTCTCAAGGAGTCAGAGTGTAGAGCCTCTGCTCTTAACCATTATGCCCAAGTACATGCTGTCCCTGCTGGCTGAGCAGAGTCTCCCCTTACCCTGATGCACTGTGTCCGGTGCATGGTAGATATGAAAATGCCTGAATATAATGTCCCTTCCTCGAGGAACTTAAAATCTGTTTGAATAGAGTGTCACATACGCAGATGTAATATGAAACACAATGAGAGATGTGTATACACTGAGTGTGTGGAATCTGAAGTAAACCCTTGAGTAGAATACTCAAGGGGAGGACTTCATTCAGGGAGTGATATTTGAGATGGGTTTCAAAGGTTGGATAGGAGTTTGCCAGGCTTTGACTAAGAAGACAAGAACAGCAAGTGTTGTTTTATTTATGATGTAAAAGAGGCCAAAGATGCTCTCTTAGCTCAATTTCCTCATCAAGAGAAGGAAGAAGAGTGAGTGAAATTTAGGAATTGTAGAAGAAGGGAAAATTAATAATAATTGCTAGTCTGGTCCAAGCTCAAGGTTGCTTTTATCATGAAAGGGCTAGACTCTTGTGCTGTAAATAATTGTTTACATGTGGCCCTCCCTCTTCCCTCCTCCCCTGGACTGTGAGCTCTGGGGCAGGAATGGCAGTGAGCCACTTTCATGATGGAAATGAACAAGCCAGTGAGTAGAAGTTGATTCACTACATCTTAATTTTTTTCAGCAAATACTTCCTGAGGGCCTACTCCGCACCAGGTGTTGGGGTTAGAAAGGTGAGCAGGATAAAACTTGTTCTCACAGTTGGCAGTCAGGTGGAGAAAGTGACAAACACGCAATAGTGGGGCGTGACAAATGCTTATGGAGGGGCTAACAAGAGCTGTGGGTGCACCTGATAAAGCCTTAGTGTCTACCAGGAAAGGGTTTTTGGTTTTGTTTTTTAAGAGGAATTAAGATGTGTTTACCTCAGTCACTCCAGGGTGGGGTGGGGAGCAGTGCAGATATTCTAGGGAGAGAGATTAACGTGGACAAAAACCCAAAGGTGCAAGAGAACTTAGAGTTTTGTAGGAAGTGAAGGAAATTCATCATGACTGGTAACTTACACTGCAAGGAAGGAAACAGAGGGAATGACTAGAGGGCAGGGAGACACCTTGCTACCATCAGCAAGGAAGGCTGTAAAGACCATGACCTTGGGCAGAGGTAGTGCAGTGGGAATGGAGAGAAGTGGACTTGTTCAAGAGAGATTTAAAGAAATAGACTTGACAGATGTTAATGATGAATTGATGTGGGAGGTAAGAAACGTTGGAGTTAAAGACTCCCACTTTTGGGGTTGGTGCCATTCATTTACATCAGATCAAAGGAGGAGGCTGCAGAGAGATGGGGAAAGGAGGGTTCAGTTTAGGACAGGTGGAGTTTAAGAGGAGCCGTCTGCCAGGCTCACGCCTATAATCCCAGCATCCCAGCACTTTGGGAGACCAAGGCGGGAGGATCAAGAGATCGAGACCATCTTGGCCAACATGGTGAAACCCCATCTCTAAAATTAATCAAAAATTAGCTGGGTGTGGTGGCATACGCACCTGTAGTCCCAGCTATTCGGGAGACTGAGGCAGGAGATTTCAGTGAGCCAAGAGCGCCACTGCACTCCAGCCTGGCGACAAAGTGAGACTCCATCTCAAAAAAAAAAAGCTGTCAGGGCAGCCATTCAGAATGTGGGTCTGCAGTAGAGTGCTCTTGTGCAGAATGTACAATAGTACTTATCGGCTGTAAGATGTTACTGAAGCCAAGAGGACAGGTGACCTGCCTACTGAGTGGTCTCAGCTGGGGGCAACTTTGTCCCTCACAGGACATTTGGAGATGTCTGGAGAGATTTTTAGTTGTTACAACTTGAGGGTGAGGGTGGAGAATGCTACTGGCATCTAGTAAGCCTGTGCTAACAGTCTAAATGCACAGGACAGCCCCACAACAGGAATTAGCCAGCCCAAAATGTGAGTAGTGCTGAAGTTGAGAAACGCTGGTCTAGAGAAAGGATAGACAGATCCTAGGAAAAGCACTGGAGACTGGTAGAACTGAGGAGTGAACAGAGAACTGGGTAAGACAACCAGGAAGGTGGGGGGCATGGAAATGAAGGGAAAAGTGTGTTTCCCAAGAGTGTTGCATACTTCTGGGAGGTCCAACAGGATTGAGGCTGAGTACGCCTACTGGATCTAGCATTAGAGAGGTCATGGGTGACCCTGCTGAATAGTGAGGGCAGAAGCAAGTTGCAGGGATGGAGGAGTGGGTAGCAAGAGAAAGGGTGTAATAATAACAGCTAGGGACTGAGCAGTTGCTGCCAGGCACTGTGCTAAACATTGTATGTACATTATTACTTTGAATCCTCACATTCCTATGAGATGCAAAGGTGAAGGGGCTGAGGAGCCTGAGGAGGGTTCATATAAAGCACACTGGAGTTAGATCTTCATTTGAAGCTGTCACTCACTAGCTGTTGACCCTGGGCCAGTCAGCTAACCCCTCTATACTGAGGTTTCCTCATCTGGAAAATGGGAGATAGACATTAAAAAGCACTTACTGGCCTTTTACCAAATAACAGATAATGTTCAAAGCACTTTTACATGAATCACCTTAATTACTGTCCTAACAACCTAACAAGGAGGTATTTTTATTCCCATTTTGCAGGCAAGGAAATTGAGGCACTGGGATGGAAAATAATTTCCCTAGGTTATTTAGCTAGCTGTAAATGGCAGAGCTGGGATTTCAACCCAGGCCATTTTACCTTGAATAATGAACCTACCTACTATGTGCTAGTCACTGTGCTGCCACTTTACCTGGCACTTATTTTAATTATCTCTTTTTTTTTTTTTTCTGAGACACAGTTTTGCTCTGTCACCCAGGCTGGAGTGCAATGGCACGATCTCTGCTCACTGCAACCTCCACCTCCCGCATTCAAGCAATTCTTGTGCCTCAGCCTCCCAAGTAGCTGTGATTACAGGTGCACACCACCATACCTGACTAATTTTTGTACTTTTAGTAGAGCCAGGGTTTCACCACCAGGCTGATCTCAAACTCCTGACCTCAGGTGATCCGCCCACCTTGGCCTCCCAAAGTGCTGGGATTACAGGCTTGAACCACCACGCCAGGCCAAATTCTCAAAAAACCCAAGGCCCACCCCCAACCTTATTTTACAGACAAGGAAACCTAAGGTCCAAGGTCACAAACTAATAAATGTCAGAGCTGGAATTGAAGTCCAGTTCTGTCTGACCAGTGTCTACACTCTACCTCATCACTGACTTCCCCTTCCCCTTAGATTGATCACTGCACTTCCTTAAGTGCCTCTACATCTGCCATCTTTCTTCTGCTCTCCTGTGAAAGCAGGCAGAGGAGGGTTCTGCACACATTTTTGACAAGTCAGTGCACCTTAATTCTCTGTCTACACACATGCATCTGCAGGTTTTTACCTGCTTGCTCCTGACTTTCAGGATTACCATGAGGAACAAATGAGAACTACATGTCCAAGTGCTTTGCTACCATAACGTGAGAAATGGTATTAGTAGCCCCATTTATCAGATGATGGAATGGAGGTTCAATTTTTGAAACAGGCCATCTGCTTATGGGCATGCCTGCCTTACTTAGATGTAAGATTCTTTCTTTTTTTTTTTTTGAGACGAAGTCTCACTCTGCCGCCCAGGCTGGAGTGCAGTGGCGCAATCTCGGCTCATTGCAAGCTCCACCTCCCGGATTCAGGCCATTTTCCTGCCTCAGCCTCCCGAGTAGCTGGGACTACATGCGCCTGCAACCACTCCTGGCTAATTTTTTTGTATTTTAGTAGAGATGGGGTTTCATCGTGTTAGCCAGGATGGTCTCGATCTCCTGACCTCGTGATTTGATCTGCCTGCCTTGGCCTCCCAAAGTGCTGGGATTACAGGCGTGAGCCACCGTGCCTGGCCTAGGCGTAAGATTCTTTCTAGGTGTCATCTATCTGCCTTTTCGTCTTGCTGTTTCTGTGTTGGCTACATATACCAGCCAGCCTTTTGCCTTCTGCGAGGCCTATGGCTCCTAGCAACCAGCTGCTGCCACCAGCAAGGAAGGGAAAGAGCTGCCAGGAGCTTTCCCAGTTAGTACATAATAGGGAAGCAATACAGCATCCTATTAAAAGAGTTTTAGAGGGGAAGAGATCTAGGTTTGAATTCCACTATGAGCTACAGTATGTTATCCTCCAACATAAAATAGAGTAATACTCTCCTTAGATGTTTTCAACTCACTTAACCCCCACAAAAAGAGAGGCCTTTTCTTTTTTTAAGTTTTATCTTCATTGTGTTTTCCGATGATACAAAATAATTCAGTTGCCAATTCTTTAATTAAAAAAAAAAAAAGACTTGATTTAATCATCTGAAGCAAATTCAGGGATAAGTTTACATGAGAGAAGAATTGCATGTCGGTGGTTTTTGCAGAACCGACATAATTCCCCATGTTAACGAGAAAGATCATCGTTAACAGTTTGCAAGGGGGGTGGGTCTGTGAGTGTACATACATCTCAATACATATTAGAAACCCCAGTTAAGAAATGGAGGTACACAGGCTGGGTGGGGTAGCTCACACCTGTAATCCCAGCACTTTGGGAGGCCAAGGCGGGCAGATCACTTGAGGTCAGGAATTCGAGACCAGCCTGGCCAACATGGTGAAACCCTGTTTCTACCAAAGATACAAAAACTAGCCAGGAGTGGTGTTGGGCACTTGTAATCCCATCTACTCGAGAGGCTGAGGTAGGAGCATCGCTTGAACCTGGGAGGTTGAGGTTGCAGTGAGCTGAGATCATGCTACTGCACTCCAGCCTGGGTGACAGAACAAGACTGTCTCAAAAAAAAAAAAAAAAAGCACAGAAAAGTCTGGCAATTCGCTGTATGGTTTAGGTTTCGGTCAGATGTCAACCCTTTTAATCCTTAGAACAACCCTGTGAGGTGCTGGTCTACTTCACCCTTGGCAATTCAAAACATATCCTGGGGCAGGCATGGTGGCTCCTGCCTATAATTCCAGCACTTTGGGAGGCTGAGGTAGGAGGATCGCTGGAGCCCAGGAGTTGAAGACAAGCCTGGGTAACCTAGTGAGATTCCATCCCTCTCTCCCTCTTTTTTTTTTTTTTTTTTAAGTGCCCAGCATCACCTGGGAGCTTGTGAGAAATGCAAAATCTTGGGCATCACCCCAGGGAGACTGAGACCAAATCCATGTTTTCACAAGATCCTCCAGGTTATTTTGTCTGAGAAGCCTGCTATACACCCCGCTGGACTTGCTTGTAGAGCAGCGAAGGCACTGAGGCCAAGCTTAGGGGTGTCCATAACATGACCAGGGCAGAATGAACTTCTCTAACATGAGCTGTGGCCCCCAGCCTGCCCAGCAAAGCTGGTCCCTGCTTCTTCTGCCACCACCATACTTCATGCCTAAAAGTGATTTTCTCTCCTCCAGGAGCTGGTCGCTGTCGGCTAAGCAAGATTGGGGCTAGTCGTCGTCCACCTCCAGCTCGCGTAAGGGTGGCTGTGCGACTGCGGCCATTTGTGGATGGAACAGCTGGAGCAAGCGATCCACCCTGTGTGCGGGGCATGGACAGCTGCTCTCTAGAGATTGCTAACTGGAGGAACCACCAGGAGACTCTCAAATACCAGTAAGGTTCAGGCCACTCCTCTTCCCTCATGCCATCACCTCCCTCTCCTAGGCCTGCCCATGTTATCACTTCCCCAGAGAGTTTCTCCGACCTGCCTCCCCAGGATCCTTGCTCCCTCCTTAACACCGCTTTGTTTGCTGAGCCTTCACTGTTCACTAGGAAATGTTCACAGGTGTCCCCCGTGATGGACCCTCTCTGGGATACTGTAGGGAGAGATGAGAGGTTAAATCAGACATATGTTACTATGCACAGAGAGGGAGTAGCAATGAAGGTGAGCAGGTGAGCCCCACGTAGAGGCTATGGGACACAGCGGGAGGGTTGGGGGAACACAGACCAGCCAGCCAGCCTACCCAAGCTGCAGCTGGGTAGTGTCAGAGAAGACCACCCAGATATGGGGACAGAACTCACAAGGGCAGCTACTTTATAATCCTACTGGGGATTTCAAGTTCAAACTCCTTGGGCTGTTTTTCTAGGTGGGGGCTGGCAAACCATGGCCTGCAGGTCAAATCTGATCAGGAGTAAGATTTTCAGTAAATAAAATTTTATCGTTTATTTACATATTGTCTATAGCTGCTTTCTGACTACAGTGGCAGAGTTGAGTAGTTGTAAAAGGAACACATGGCCCACAAAGCCTAAAATATGTACAGTCTGCCTTTTTACAGAAGTTTGCTAGCTCCCATACTAGACCGTTAACAATTTGGGCTTCAGTTTCTTTCCAGCCTCATTCCCTCAACATATACTAAACTCCCTGCTGTGGCCTAAGTTGCAGCTTCTCCACCAGAACGCAGTGAATATGTGATTGGTATGTGGAGTCTAGTCCAGTCGTACGCAGCATCCTCTATATTCCCCGTTACGGTTTAAAATACAATGTTCTACACATGTGGCCTTGTGAAAAAGATTGGGAAGCCTTGCTTTTGTGTTATTCTTTTTTTTTTTTTTTTTTGTTGAGACGGAGTCTCGCTCTGCCGCCCAGGCTGGAGTGCAGTGGCCAGATCTCAGCTCACTGCAAGCTCCACCTCCCGGGTTCACGCCATTCTCCTGCCTCAGCCTCCCGAGTAGCTGGGACTACAGGCGCCCGCCATCTCGCCCGGCTAGTTTTTTGTATTTTTTAGTAGAGACGGGGTTTCACCGTGTTCGCCAGGATGGTCTTGATCTCCTGACCTCGTGATCCACCCGTCTCGGCCTCCCAAAGTGCTGGGATTACAGGCTTGAGCCACCGCGCCCGGCATTTTGTGTTATTCTTGATTCTTAGAGTTTCTTTCTTTGGTCAAAATCTTCCTTCCTTGAGCAGAATCAGTTACTCCTTCAAGAGTGTGTTCTTATCTTCGTTTCCTAAATCACAGCAGTGTGGATGTCTATCCTACCAGACTGCAGAACTCTAAGAGCAAGGATATCAGATCCATCTCTGTATTCCTAACACCAATAGAGAGATGAGGATGGAGTAGGTGTTAGGTGGATGCTTTTTAAGGTCTTTGTACAAGAAAGCAGATAGAGACATTCTCTTAAATCCAAGATCCAGATGAGAGTAGAATCCCCAGCCGGGCGCGGTGGCTCAAGCCTGTAATCCCAGCACTTTGGGAGGCCGAGGCGGGTGGATCACGAGGTCAGGAGATCGAGACTATCCTGGCTAACATGGTGAAACCCCGTCTCTACTAAAAATACAAAAAACTAGCCGGGCGTGGTGGCGGGCGCCTGTAGTCTCAGCTACTTGGGAGGCTGAGGCGGGAGAATGGCGTGAACCCGGGAGGCGGAGCTTGCAGTGAGGAGATCACGCCACTGCACTCCAGCCTGGGAGACACAGCGAGACTCCGTCTCAAAAAAAAAAAAAAAAAAAAAAAAAGAGAGTAGAATCCCTTACCCACCCCCACCCCACTCTACCCCTTACATACACACAGACATACTAATTTCTTTCTTTCTTCCTGCAGGTTTGATGCCTTCTATGGGGAGAGGAGTACTCAGCAGGACATCTATGCAGGTTCAGTGCAGCCCATCCTAAGGCACTTGCTGGAAGGGCAGAATGCTAGCGTGCTTGCCTATGGACCCACAGGAGCTGGTGAGGGAGCCAGAAAAGAAACAGTTATGGGTCAGAAAGGGCTGGGGAACCAGAGAGGAAAATCTCACAGCTTTCTCCACTCTCTCCCCAGGGAAGACGCACACAATGCTGGGCAGTCCAGAGCAACCTGGGGTGATCCCGCGGGCTCTCATGGACCTCCTGCAGCTCACAAGGGAGGAGGGCGCTGAGGGCCGGCCATGGGCCCTTTCTGTCACTATGTCCTACCTAGAGATCTACCAGGAGAAGGTGAGGCCCCGTGCTGGTTGGGAGAGGAGCAACAAAGGGTCAAAGTAAGATCTGGTTCTAGAAAATGAAGCTCTGCTCTAGCAGGGAGGTAAGGTGAGACCTAGAAAGACAGAGGCTGGGGTAGCAGATGGTACAACTCCGAGAATAGAACAGAGAAAGGAAACTGATCCCCAGAAAGCAGCCGCCTCTGTATAGAGAATTGCCCTTCCCCTTCACTGCTTACACAGGTATTAGACCTACTGGATTCTACATCAGGAGACCTGGTGATCCGAGAAGACTGCCGGGGGAACATCCTGATTCCGGGTCTCACCCAGAAGCCCATCACTAGCTTTGCTGATTTTGAGCGGCACTTCCTGCCAGCCAGTCGAAATCGGACTGTAGGAGCCACCCGGCTCAACCAGCGCTCCTCCCGCAGTCATGCTGTGCTCCTGGTCAAGGTGAGGCCACAGACGGGCGAGGACCTGGGAAGCCCAGGAGCCTGAGCTAAGCATGAGACCTTTGTTCTTACCCCAGGTGGACCAGCGGGAACGTTTGGCCCCATTTCGCCAGCGAGAGGGAAAACTCTACCTGATTGACTTGGCTGGGTCAGAGGACAACCGGCGCACAGGCAACAAGGGACTTCGGCTAAAAGAGAGTGGTGCCATCAACGCCTCCCTGTTTGTCCTGGGCAAGGTGGTAGATGCGCTGAATCAGGGCCTCCCTCGTGTACCTTATCGGGACAGCAAGCTCACTCGCCTATTGCAGGTCAGACCCTCCTGTCTCAGGGAAGAAGGGGCTGCAGAAGGAGGTTCTCAGGCCTGCTGTGGGGTGGGGAATAGCGGTTGAGGCATAGGAAGGCTGGGCTTTTGACCCACCCACTGCCTGGTCCCACCCTCAGGACTCTCTGGGTGGCTCAGCCCACAGCATCCTTATTGCCAACATTGCCCCTGAGAGACATTTCTACCTAGACACAGTCTCTGCACTCAACTTTGCTGCCAGGACGAAGGAGGTGATCAACCGGCCTTTTACCAATGAGAGCCTGCAGCCTCATGGTGAGAACTAGGGGAGGCAGGAGTGGAAATGCTGGGTCTGGAAATCAGGGAGTTTGTTGAAACCACCAAGCATCAGTACAGAGGCTGACCACCCCCGATCCCTCTCTCCACCCCATCCTCCAATCATCTAGTCTTGGGACCTGTTAAACTGTCTCAGAAAGAATTGCTTGGTCCACCAGAGGCAAAGAAAGCTCGAGGCCCTGAGGAAGAGGAGATTGGGAGTGCTGAGCCCATGGCAGCTTCAGCCTCTGCCTCCCAGAAACTCAGGTGAGCAGTGGGCCTTGGGTGTATCCCCTTCCTGATGTGTGGCTTAGCAGCAGAGCTGCAATGCCTGTCAGATTCTTGAGCAGAGACAGCTGTGATCTTGTTCCTCTGCCATTAAATTCACTATAGACCGGGTGTGGCGGCTCACTCCTGTAATCCCAGCACTTTGGGAGGCCGAGGTTGGGTGGATCACCTGAGGTCAGGAGTTCGAGACCAGCCTGGCCAACGTGGTGAAACCCCATCTGTACTAAAAAATACAAAAAGTAGTCGGGTGTGGTGGCGTGTGCCTGTAATCCCAGCTACTCGGGAGGCTGAGGCAGGAGAATCCCTTGAACCCAGGAAGCTGAGGTTGCAGGGAGCTGAGATTGCGGCCACTGCACTCCAGCCTGGGCAACAGAGCAAGACTCTATCTCAAAGTAAAGAAATAAATTCACCCCCGGCTGGGCACGGTGACTCACGCCTGTAATCCCAACACTTTGGGAGGCCAAGGCAAGCGGATCACCTGAGGTCAGGAGTTCAAGACCAGCCTGGCCAACATGGCGAAACCCTGTCTCTACTAAAAATACAAAAATTAGCTGGGCATGGTAGTGGGCGCCTGTAATCCTAGCTACTCGGGAGGCTGAGGCAGGGAGAATTGCATGAATCTAGGAGGTGGAGGCTGCAGTGAGCCGAGATCAAGCCACTAAATACTGCAGCCTAGGTGACAGAGCAAGACTCCGTCTCAATAAATAAATACATACATAAATTCCCCCCAGATTCTACTCCGTTGAATCACTAAAGTCTAAGATAAATCTCTCCACATTGCTGCTGCCTTGGGGACCTAAGGAGGCCTCCTCCTGGGGATCCTTTCCATTTTCCAATCTCTTTAGCCCTCAGCAAAACTTCTTGCTTTGGGACAGCAGTTTCAAGGATGAGCATTTTTGCTTCTGGTTCAAGGAGTGATCTGGATCAGATCTTTCAGATCCATGAGAGAAAAGCAAAGGAGACTTGGAAGAGCTGTCCCCCTGAGACCACCTGGTCTGTGTGTCAGTGCCCAGCTTCTCCACGACTCTCTGGGGAGCCAACTGCTGTCCTAACTGCTTCTACCCTCAATCCAGACAAAGCCTCTAAGTCCTTTATGTCACCTCCTGACCCAACTCCGATCACTCCATCTCATGGCCCAGTATGTACTAATCCTCAGGTCATCTCTATTCAGAGGTCTTGCTTTCTGTGTCTGGCCACTTAGCCCTTGTGCTGTTCCCTCCAACCCCCAGAAGCCAGTTGCAGTTTTAACTTTGCCTTGTTTCTACCCCTAGCCCAAATAAAGCCTGTGAACTACTGAACAGAGGTGACCTGAGGAGGCCAAGGGTTAGTGCCCACTCTGTCCCAGGGGGCTACTGTAGTTAAGGAAGATGCCACGCACAAGAAGATGCTTGTGCACTCATGACCCAATCTCTCAGTCTTGTCTTTCCCAAACCATCTGTCAGCACTCTCCACTGCTGTGTGCACCCAGAAATGTGCACAGGTAAGCTCTCTGTCAGACAGGCACTCTGAGTAAGGGGAAGCTCAGAGTGGGCACAACAAACCCAGCATACCCAGAGCTTGGGAGGCTCACAGGAGGGGAAGTTAGATGGGAACGTCAGTATGTGATACCAGGTGGAGAATTTAGAATCAGGAAGGAGTAGCTGCTGCTGCTGTGAGAGCCAGGAAGGAAGAGAGATGACTTCTAGTGTTTGCCCACATATGTTCTGATCCTCTTTTTCCAAGGCACTGGCGTGGAAAGCACAGGAGTGTCCCTGTCCTCCAGGAGCCAGTTCACAGCATAGGAAGGGAGATGCGAGTGTCATGGGAAAGGTGGCATCAAACTGACCTGGAAAGATCATTGATACAGATGTGAGGAGGTGTGGGGCAAGATTCCAGGCAAAATAAATTAATGTTAGACATTGCTGACTGGGCGCGGTGGCCCACACCTGTAATCCCAGCACTTTGGGAGGCCAGGGTGGGTGGATCACTTGAGCCCAGGAGTTCAAGACGAGCCTGAGCAACATAGTAAGATCCCATCTCTACAAAAAAATAAAAAAAAAATTAGCTGGGCTTGGTGGCATGCACCTGTGGACCCAGCTACTCAGGAGGCTGAGGCAGGAGGATTGCTTAAGCCCCGGGGGGGCCAAGGCTATAGTGAGCTGTGATCTGAACACTGCACTCCAGCCTGGGTGACAGAGGAAGACCCTGTCTCAAAAAAGAAGAATGTTAAGCCTTACCATGCTCAGAGTCAGTCAGGACTGTGCTTGAACAGGCCTTCCCTGCTGCCCACAGGATATAGGCTTGGCAGCTGAGGTCTTCAGTGGATTTCAAAGCCCTTCTGAAGATGGCATCTTCTGTGATGTTTTCCCCAACTGCTCCTCCAGATGGTCAGGCATTGCCCTGGCAGTCACTTTATGGTCTCTTGATTTCCTCAGTAGACAGTACTTCCAGGCAGTGTCTTAGATCTCTCATACCTGGCACTGTGATTTCCTGGCATTCCTGAGCAGTCACTTCACCTGATGAAGACACTGCACCCAGAGAAATTGGATGCCTAGCAAGTTAACATTAGGTTCTGGAGCTACATGATATGCCAAGTTAAGGTGTGGTGAGGGGAGTCCTGCTGCTGTAGGTGATGAGGGAGGAGATAGGTGGAGAGCAACTTATTTGTCTGCTCAGCCCCCTGCAGAAGCTAAGCAGCATGGACCCAGCCATGCTGGAGCGCCTCCTGAGCTTGGACCGTCTGCTGGCCTCCCAGGGGAGCCAGGGAGCCCCTCTGTTGAGTACCCCAAAGCGAGAGCGGATGGTGCTCATGAAGACCGTGGAAGAAAAAGACCTGGAGATTGAGGTAGGTGTTTTAGGGATGTGGGAGCTGGGATTCCTGTTGGCCTTGAGAAGCAATACTCGAATCTTCAGACAGGGAAGGACACTCAGGCTGGACTAGAGTCCAGTTTTCTCCCAATACCGGAAGTTCTCCAGCTTCTCCTTGAATGTCCTTAACATGGCTGAACTTTGACAGACAATTGAGATCAGATGTGAGGGGGTGAGAAGAAAAAGTTCAAAGTAAAAGCAACAAATGTTAAACATTACATTTCCTAAAGCCCAGCTCAGTTAATGGAGGACTCTGCTTGAAAAGCCTTTTCCTTCAATATTTGCAGAAGCTTGTTCCACCTCTGGGTAGCCCCTTGATCACAGAAAGCTCTTAATTATGTTAGGCTCCACCGGTCTCCTGGTAACCTCCCATTGGTCCTAGCCCTGTCCTCTGGGGCCTCAGAGCCTTGCATACTCACCCTGATAACCCACTGCCCTTCAGGCTGCCCTGGAGTTGGGTTTGGGTCACATCTCCCTGATCCTTTCCAACAGAGGCTTAAGATGAAACAAAAAGAACTGGAGGCCAAGGTGTTGGCCCAGAAGGCTGAAGACTCAAAGGAAAAGGAGAACCATTGTCCCACGATACTCCGGCCCCTTTTGCATCGCACAGTCACAGTGGCAAAGCCCCTGAAAAAGGCTGTGGTGATGCCCCTACAGCTAAGTAAGTTTGACTCCAGGGGATAGGGGGACCAAGGCAGCTGAGATCCCATAAGGCAGGAAGTGTTAGGAGCAGCTGTCTCCATGTCATTTATGTTCTCCCACCACATACCAGTCCCTGGGAGGGGTGAGGAGGCTCTGAGGCAGCGCTGGGGGTGCTCTGCCCTCGGGTGTTTAGTACAGTGGGATGGACAAACAAGTAGAGGATTGAAGACAATGGAAGACTGAAATTACTTTAAATGCGGGTATAAAAAAGGTCATGTGGAAACACAACAGGTTAACTCAGGGTGGAGGGAAGCTGGGGAATCAGAAATGGAAGAACCGAAGGGCTACCAGGGAGGGTGAAAAGTACCCTTTGCCTTGACTCCAATCAATTCTCAATTCCTACTTTCAGTTCAGGAGCAGGCAGCATCCCCAAATGCTGAGATCCATATCCTGAAGAATAAAGGCCGGAAGAGAAAGGTGAAAGTAGCTGGGGGCTTAGGCTACACCTGGAGCCCAGAAGTAAGGGGGAGTAGGCTCTAGGGGGAGGAGCGTTGGCCTTGGGGTTAAACGAACTGGGTGATGGCAGCCAGTTATTAACAGGCCTCAGCCGGGTGCGGTGGCTTAAGCCTGTAATCCCAGCACTTTGGGAGGCTGAGACGGGCGGATCACGAGGTCAGGAGATCGAGACCATCCTGGCTAACACGGCGAAACCCCGTCTCTACTAAAAAATACAAAAAAAAAAAAAACTAGCCGGGTGAGGTGGCGGGCGCCTGTAGTCCCAGCTACTCGGGAGGCTGAGGCAGAATGGCATAAATCCGGGAGGTGGAGCTTGCAGTGAGTTGAGATCCGGCCACTGCACTCCAGCCTGGGCGACAGAGTGAGACTCCATCTCAAAAAAACAAAAAAACAAAAACCAGGCCTCAATTGCTTACCCCTGGAATGTGGTGATGAATGGGTCCTTGCAGGGCATTTAGGGTGGAAGGCAGTGATATAGATGTACCTCACAGAGCAGATGTTCCACTGTGTAGCCTGGCTTCTGCCCTCTACAAGCTTAAGAGGGAAAACTTAGGGAACCTAAGCACTCAAGAATGAAACCACACGTGCACACGCGTGCATACCCAGAATTGAACACCACTAGAAGAACTACCCAAACACTGAGATGGTTGGGGGGAGGTATCATTTATTTTCTCCCATGTACTTTTGAAAGAGCTTATTCTTTCCCTTTTAGAGATGAGGGACCAGATTTAAGAGCTTATTTTGTGCTTTACATTCATTAACTCACTTGATCTCCACAGCAACTCCATGAGAAAGGTGCTAATATTACCACTGAGTACTAAATAGTACCTCAGTTTCACTAGTTGCATAATGAGAATTAACCCAGAGAGTGACCTGAAGGCGGGATTTTGGACGCAACTTGAGGAGGAGAGGAAGAGGCTGCAGCGCAGGAGGTCGCTGGTGCTGGGCTCCTAGTTTTGGCAGAAGAGCCCAAAGCACTTGGCTGCCCTGCGTGTCACTCACCTCCCTTTGTCTCCCAGGTGGAGTCCCTGGATGCCCCAGAGCCTGAGGAGAAGGCTGAGGACTGCTGGGAGCTACAGATCAGCCCGGAGCTACTGGCTCATGGGCGCCAAAAAATACTGGATCTGCTGAACGAAGGCTCAGCCCGGGATCTCCGAAGTCTTCAGCGTATTGGCCCGAAGAAGGCTCAGCTAATCGTGGGATGGCGGGAGCTTCACGGCCCCTTCAGCCAGGTACCAGCCCACTGGACAGGGACAGGGCAGGGAGCTGGGGAGACCAGGCACCCCTGAGACCCCGTCCCCCATCCATCCTGTCCCGCCAGGTGGAGGACCTGGAACGCGTGGAGGGCATAACGGGGAAACAGATGGAGTCCTTCCTGAAGGTGAGGTCACGGCCCTGCCCCTCCTCTGCGTGTCCTGCGCCCCGCGTCCCTCTCTAACGTCGCTGCCCCCTCCCTCCTGTGTTGCAGGCAAACATCCTGGGTCTCGCCGCCGGCCAGCGCTGTGGCCCCTCCTGACCGTCGTCTCTTCACTCCGCCTTTTTAAATCCTTGTATAACCCCGTGTTGTGTAAATACAGTTTTTGCTCTGGTGCTTCCGCCTGATTTTTGGGGCTGTGGGGGCGGGACCGGGGTGTGACCGCTTGGGGGTGGGCCGCGAGCGAGGCCGGAGACTCCACTGGGCGCCATCTTCGGGCAGCGAGTCAGCGCTGGATTGTAAATAAACAGCTGGAGTGGGGCGGGGAGGACGGTGGCCGGCAGGACGCAAAAAGAGGAAGCCGAAGCATGAGGCCTGCGACCGTTAGGCGGGCGCGCGCTCAGGAATTAGCCCCGCCCCGTCCGTGCCCCCGGCGCGCGCTCCCCCACTCTCCCGCTCGGCAACGACGGCGCCCTTGTGCGCGTGCGCGCGAAATAACGGCCGCTGGCGGAGGGAGGGGGGTGGAATCGTTGGAGGGGGGAAGAGGAGAGAAGCCGCCCTGTCTCCCGCGCGCCCACCACCTGCGCCATCGTCAGCCAATCAGCAGCCGTCTCAGGGGTCTCGCGCTTGGGGCGACTCGGGCTGCTGGGTGGCTCCCCCGTCCCTCCTCCCGCCAGAGTCCCTCTCGCGCCCGCCCCTCCCGCTGGCCACGCGCGCGCTCGCGCTCGCGCCCGCTCCAGCCTCTTGTGTGTCCTCGCGCCCCCCGCCCGCCCTCCCCGCGCGCAGTGTGCTCCGCTCCCCCCACCCTCCCCCCCCCCCCTCCTGCCCGCCCCGCGCGCCTCCTCCCCGGGTTCCCCCTCCCCCACCGCCGCCTCCTCCTCCTCCCGCCCCAGGGTGAGCGCGAGCCACCTCCCTCCCTCCCTCCGCCATGGATCCCAGCAACTGGAGCAGCTTCATCTTCCAGGTAACAACCCCCTCCCCCCGCCCCCACCCCCCTGCCCACACCCCCTCCTGCCCGCCCTCCCTCCCGTCCCACCCCCCCTCCGCGCGCCCGGTGCGCGCGCAGCTGTCCCCCTCCCTCCCTCGCGCCCTCCCCCGCCCTCCCCGAGGCGCCGGCTGGGCGCGCGCGCGGCGGGGGCCGAGGCTGCTCCCTCGCTCCCCCCACCCCGCCCCGCCAGGCTCCAACCGCCGCCGCCGCCGCCGCCGCCGCCGCCGCCGCCCGGGCCCCCGCCCGCCCCGGCGCTGCCCTGGAGACCGCAGACAACACAGACGCCGGCCTCCACTTGGGCGGAGCAGGACCCGACCTAGGATCCCGCGTCCCGAACCGCACCCCTGGCCCTGGCACGGAGGCTGCAAACGGCCGGAATAACGACATCGGGGCAGAGCTGGAGGAGCCCTAGCGCCCCGGGAGAGGCTGCCTCGCCGCCGAACTTCCAGCGCCGGAGGGCAGAGGCCGCCCGGGGCAGGAGATCTTTGCCACAAGTAAAACTACTAGGATACGCGAGGAACTACTACAAATCAAGAAGAAAAGGAACCCAATTAAAGAATGGGTAAATGGAAAGGTATTTCACCAACACACGAGAAATTGAAATGGCCAATAAATATCTGTTTATTGAAATGNCCCGAGCCCGGGCCCCGCGCGGCCCGCGCCCCCGGCCCCCGCTGAGCCCCGGGGGCCCCGCTGCGGCCGAGGCCATGTTCCCGGTGTTCCCTTGCACGCTGCTGGCCCCCCCCTTCCCCGTGCTGGGCCTGGACTCCCGGGGGGTGGGCGGCCTCATGAACTCCTTCCCGCCACCTCAGGGTCACGCCCAGAACCCCCTGCAGGTCGGGGCTGAGCTCCAGTCCCGCTTCTTTGCCTCCCAGGGCTGCGCCCAGAGTCCATTCCAGGTGAGTAGGGCCGGCCGCCGCGGCCCGGGCTGGGGGGGCGCCCGCCCGCACTCGCGGCCCACTCGGCACCTTGTTTCCGTAGGCCGCGCCGGCGCCCCCGCCCACGCCCCAGGCCCCGGCGGCCGAGCCCCTCCAGGTGGACTTGCTCCCGGTGCTTGCCGCCGCCCAGGAGTCCGCCGCGGCTGCTGCGGCCGCCGCTGCCGCTGCTGCCGCCGTCGCTGCCGCGCCCCCGGCCCCTGCCGCTGCCTCCACGGTGGACACAGCAGCCCTGAAGCAGCCCCCGGCGCCCCCTCCGCCACCCCCGCCCGTGTCGGCGCCCGCGGCCGAGGCCGCGCCCCCCGCCTCCGCCGCCACCATCGCCGCGGCGGCGGCCACCGCCGTCGTAGCCCCAACCTCGACGGTCGCCGTGGCCCCGGTTGCGTCTGCCTTGGAGAAGAAGACAAAGAGCAAGGGGCCCTACATCTGCGCTCTGTGCGCCAAGGAGTTTAAGAACGGCTACAATCTCCGGAGGCACGAAGCCATCCACACGGGAGCCAAGGCCGGCCGGGTCCCCTCGGGTGCTATGAAGATGCCCACCATGGTGCCCCTGAGCCTCCTGAGCGTGCCCCAGCTGAGCGGAGCTGGCGGGGGAGGGGGAGAGGCGGGTGCCGGCGGCGGCGCTGCCGCAGTGGCCGCCGGTGGCGTGGTGACCACGACCGCCTCGGGGAAGCGCATCCGGAAGAACCACGCCTGCGAGATGTGCGGCAAGGCCTTCCGCGATGTCTACCACCTGAACCGACACAAGCTGTCGCACTCGGACGAGAAGCCCTACCAGTGCCCGGTGTGCCAGCAGCGCTTCAAGCGCAAGGACCGCATGAGCTACCACGTGCGCTCACATGACGGCGCTGTGCACAAGCCCTACAACTGCTCCCACTGTGGCAAGAGCTTCTCCCGGTGTGCACGGGGCCTCGGCCGCCCGCTAGGCCGTGGGGAGGGAGGGGCGGCCGCCCGCTAGGCCGTGGGGAGGGAGGGGCGCGACGGAGGTGGCCTGGCCGTTGCTCGTGGGGAGGGAGGCGGCCGCTGAGGTTGGGGAAGGGGAGCCCCTCCCAGGGCGGAGGGAGGAAGCCTCTCCCGGTTACCAGGGAGCAAGGGGTGGTCCTTTGTCAAGGAGGTGGGCCTTGGGGTTGACGGAAGCTTTGCGTGGGAGGAGGCGGCGGCGGCAGCGGCTGGGTTCCAGGGGAGGGATTTCCTGCCGAAGTGGCGCTGTGACGGCCCGGGCTCCGGGAGGAGGCGCAGGGATCCCCGGAAAGGCCTGTGGTGCAGGTTGGCGGATTTGGGGCGCACCACCTGCGCCCTAACCCCAACCCCAACGTGTCCCCAGGCCGGATCACCTCAACAGTCACGTCAGACAAGTGCACTCAACAGAACGGCCCTTCAAATGTGAGGTAGGAAGCCCGCCTCCTCCCGTCCTGGTTTTCATGATTTTGATCCTCATGGTAGCTGTCTGAGTTCAGCCTCTCAGACCCCCTTTTTCTCTCTCTTCTTTTTGCCTTTTCACTCCATTTTCTCATCCCTTTTTCAAGGCCTCATCATGTCACTCCCATTTCCTACAGATCAAAGATCCCCAAGGCTCTGATACCTTTAACCTCTTGCTCCCCCCTCCCCAGCCCGCCAAGCTTTAACTCTCCTGTGACACCCCCCACGCCCCTCCCCCCTCCCCAGAAATGTGAGGCAGCTTTCGCCACGAAGGATCGGCTGCGGGCGCACACAGTTCGACACGAGGAGAAGGTGCCATGTCACGTGTGTGGCAAGATGCTGAGCTCGGCTTATATTTCGGACCACATGAAGGTGCACAGCCAGGGCCCTCACCATGTCTGTGAGCTCTGCAACAAAGGTACATGCCGAGGACTGCCGGGAGGGCCAGGGGCAGAGGGTGGGCGCCTGGCCAGACGCCCTGCCACAGATACGGGCTAAGGGTGCTGTAGCCAAGAGCTCGTGGCGTCTAGAGTTCTCCAAGAGGTCAAGAGAGCAGCGGGGGACACCTGAATGAATGTTGTTAGACTCTTAAGAAGTCCTGGCTGGAGGAGAGATCTGCCAGAGAGGTTGAACCTCCTGGGCATACGTGGGGAGAGCGGGAGTGGAACTTGGCTGCTCTGGGGAAGGGAGTAGTCAAGAAAGCCAGTTCCAAGGGTCACAAGGCAAGGTTTCCGCCGCGCAGCCACAAGGTCTTGTCTCCAGCTCCTGGGGCAGGTGTAGTAGTACACGGGCTGGGATTTACCAGCACGCACCCTGCACGGGTAGCAGAGAAAGCTGCCTTCAGTCAGACTCACCGGTTAACTGGGTTGAGACCGCGGGGCACTGGAGGGAGGGGGACACAGCCGTCTCTGCTGAGGGTCAACCCTGCCATTGGCTAGGAGTCAGTGTCCTGTCATCCTGGGAGAGGTCTCCCGGCCATGGAGAGTGAGCTCTGTAGGTACCAAGGCTGAGAAGCGGGCACCACGCAAGCCACGCCCCAGGCTCAGGGAGGGGCTGCTGTGCCCACCAGCCCCAGCAGAGCAGTTAACCCCAGGCTACCAAGGATGCCGTGGGAGGAGGACAGGGCCATCTGAGGAGGGCATCCCCCGCCTAGGAGATCAGCCCCGTCTCTGGGGTCTCCGCCTGGCTGACCCCCGCCCCATCCCAATCCACCCCCCAATAGGCTTCACCACGGCAGCATACCTGCGCATCCACGCGGTGAAGGACCACGGGCTCCAGGCCCCGCGGGCTGACCGCATCCTGTGCAAGCTGTGCAGCGTGCACTGCAAGACCCCTGCCCAGCTGGCCGGCCACATGCAGACCCATCTGGTGGGGGCCGCCCCCCCTGTCCCGGGAGACGCCCCCCAGCCACAGCCCACCTGCTGAGGGGGACCCCACACCCACCAGGCAAGGCGTGGGGCATGGCTGGGGGGCGGGATGGGGGGTGTGGGGGACAAGGGGGCTCAAAGGGCCCGATAGGGGATCTCAGGAAGGCGAGGGACGCCCATGTACCACTCAGGCTAGGGAGATTTCTGGGCACAGGGAGGACCTTTGAGGAGAACTGCTCTGTCTGGGTGAGGATGCAGGCCGAGGCCTCTGGGAACCAGATAGGAAGTGAGCAACGGCTGTGTCCCAGGGGAAGCAAACTGGGAAGGTCTGGGGTGAGGGCAAGGCTTTTGCCATTCAGATCGCGCTGTGATCCGTGGTGTTTTTCGTGTGCAGGTACTGGTGAGGTTTGTCCAATGGCGGCAGCGGCGGCGGCGGCGGCGGCAGCAGCAGCGGCAGCAGCAGCAGTAGCAGCCCCTCCCACAGCTGTGGGCTCCCTCTCGGGGGCGGAGGGGGTGCCTGTGAGCTCTCAGCCACTTCCCTCCCAACCCTGGTGAGCTCCAACTTGGTTGCGGGGGAGAGGGGAGAATGGAGTAGAGTTCCCTGGTGCAGGCTCCTCTCCCCCCTCTTTTCCCACCAACTCCTATTTCCCCACCAACCAAGGAGCCTCCGGAAGGAAAGGAGGAAGAAATGTTTTCTTAGGGGAATTCACTAGGTTTTAACGATTTGTTTCTCCTGCTCCTCTCTTCTATCAGACCTGACCCCACACAAACCTGTCCCCTCGGTTGTGTTGAAGTCCCCTGGACAGTGGGCAGGGTGGCAGAGGACACGAGCAGCCACTGCCCGTACCCCCTCTCCTCTCTGTAAGCCCATGCCCTGTTCTCCCAGGGACTTGTGAGCCTTTTCCCTCGAAGGTCCTCTTCTCTCCTTCCAGTCCTCTCCCCCTGCTGTCTGCAGCCCCTCCCCGGGGAGTTGGTGCTTTCTTTTTCCCTTTTTTTTTTTCCAGGGGGAGGGAGGAGAGGAAGGAGGGGGATCAGAGCTGTCCCAGAGGGAAAGCGGTGAGGTTTGAGGAGGGGCAGAAGCAGGGCCGGCAAAGGTTGTACCTTCATAAGGTGGTATGGGGGTTTGGGGTCAAGCCCTGAACATCGTCCTGCTTGAGAATCTGTCAGGGGAAAAAGTCAAGGGGAGCAGAAGGAGGAGCCAGGAGGGCCAGAGGCAGAGAAGAGATGGAGTCTTAGGGGCCAGGGTGAGCGAGGGATCCAGGGCCTAGAGGTGCTTCCTGGGGGCGGGGGAATGCAGCCAGTGTCCCCCTCCCCTTTTCCACCCCAGCTCCAGCCCTGGTCTTGTCTTTTCATCCCTCTTCCCCACGACAGAAGTTGTGGCCCTGGCCATGTCATCGTGTTCCTGTGTCCCCTGCATGTACCCCACCCTCCACCCCTTCCTTTTGCGCAGACCCTATTACAATAAATTTTAAATAAAATCTTGTTTCTGGCTCTGGATTAAATGAATTGCCATCACTAAGCACCTGCCCCCACCCCCAAGGGTTTGTTCTCGGCCAGGTGTCTTATCAGTCCAGCCTTGCTCTGCCCTGTGCGGCTGTGGGGTTCTGGCTCCGCCCTCCCCAGGGGCAGCCTTACTGGCGGCAGCACAGATTTAGGGCGGGGCCAAGGCTGTGGCTGTGGAGAGCAAGTTCCAGGTCTCTGGGGAATTCCCAATCGGGACAGGCCCAGAATAGCCCCTGGAGGTTTGAAGAGGCCCCGTTAGAAACCCAAACAGCTGCCAGACAGGAATGCCGCCATCCCCCGTCCACACCCATGACCGCTGCTCAGCCCCCAGCCGCATCCCTGCCTGCGCGCGTTACGTCCCTGAGGCCATGGTGGGTGGATGCGGCTGCGGAAAGGCTGGGGAGTCCGAGCCCTAGGACTGAGAGCAGCGAGGTAGAGAATGAAAGCTGCACCTGTCCCTCATTCTGGGCATAGGCCACCCCGTGTTTACACGGGCTCTTCTGCCCAGCTTCTCCTGCCCCTTGGAATTTCCTTTCCTGTCCCCGCTCCGTCCTTTCCAGGGCCCCTTTTTCGAGCCTTCCAGCGCTAGTTTCTGCTGCTCCTTTCTGTAGGGTCCATTCTCTCGAAACCCCACCCTGCTCCTCCTCTGCAGCCTCCCCGTGTCTTGCCCCATCTTCCTTCCCCTCCTCCTGCTCGTAGAGGCGCCTCCACCCGGTCCTGCCTGTCTCACTGGTCCCGTCTCCTCGCAGAACCCGCTCCGTTTTCCCCAACCCCCGTCTCTTCCAGGGATCCCGGTGACCGTTGGCGGGCGGGGCCGGGGACTTAGGAAGGAGGCGGGGGGCCCCGCCTGGAGGCGCGCGTGGGAAGGGGCAGGGAGGGGGCGCGAGTGGTCCACGGGCCGGTTGCCTGGGTAACGCGTGGCTCCCTTGGGCTGGCGGGAGGGGCCGGAGGCTCGCGAGGGGCGGGGGCGGCGCGCGACGGCGGCGGAGCGTAGGGGAGGGGACCGGAGAGGAGGGGATGAGCACACGGGAGGGGAGAGGAGGGAGACCCGCCGCCTCCCTCCCTCCCTAGCTGACTTGCTCTCTCCCGGGCTGCGGCTGCTGCAAAAGCCAGCAGCGGCAGCGGGAGCTGTCCGGAGGCCGGCGTCGAGGTGAGACCCGGGCAGACTGAGGCTGCGGGTAGGAGTGGACCGACCGACGGCCGACGCCGGGCGGGCTGCACGGGAATGCGGGTGTCTAGAGGGCTGGTGGTGCTGGGCGGGCTGAACCCTTGGGAGGAGGCGCCAGCCCACCGAAGGCGAGGGAAGCCCCGGGAGAGGGGCTGACAGGGGATCGGAGGAAATAACCAGGTCCCCCAGGAAGAAGCGGGGGCGTCCTCGCCCTAAACGCGCAGCAAGAAAACCCGCACCGCCTGGGCGCCCAGGGAGGAGGGGAGGATGCAGAGGGAGTGGAATGCGAATGTCGGATCCTCTGCCTAGTCTGCCTGTCGGAGTGCTGTTTGCACAGCTCGTTAATTTTGGGGTGCTGGGATCTGAGAGTCTGGATCTTGTTGGATGGACCCAGGGAGAGACCCTGGAGAAGGTCCTGTTTACAAAAGGGTTAATCTTCCCCAGGGCTCTCCAAGCAGAATACTTTGAGTAGAGCACTCCTCCCCCAGGGATGTCCCACCCTAAAGCAAAGGAAACCCCAACTTTCTTCCTCTCCCTCGAGGCAGTGCAAGGCTGGCCCTGAGACAGGAATGTGGCCCAACTGGGCCTGCAGTGCTGAACACTCTCTTCCCTCCTCACCCCAAGCCTATCTCCTCCTCTTCCAGGGTTTGCCGCTGTCTCTGCTATTCCATCCTCCCCAAAGGGGCTCTCTCCCCTCTCCCATCTCAAGATGGCAGCCAGCAGCTCTGAGGTCTCTGAGATGAAGGGGGTTGAGGAGAGTCCCGAGGTTCCAGGCAAAGGGCCTGGCCATTCTGAAGCTGAAACTGGCCCTCCCCAGGTCCTAGCAGGGGTACCAGACCAGCCAGAGGCCCCGCAGCCAGGCCCAGACACCACTGCAGCCCTTGTGGACTCAGGGCCCAAGGCTGGGCTGGCTCCAGAAACCCCAGAGACCCCCGCTGGGGCCTCAGAAACAGCCCAGGCCACAGACCTCAGCTTAAGCCCAGGAGGGGAATCAAAGGCCAACTGCAGCCCCAAACAGCCATGCCAAGAAACAGTGTCCAAACCAGAAGTGAGCAAAGAGGCCTCTGCAGACCAGGGGTCCAGGCTGGAGTCTGCAGCCCCACCTGAACCAGCCCCAGAGCCTGCTCCGCAGCCAGACCCCCAGCCAGATTCCCAGCCCACCCCCAAGCCAGCCATTCAACCAGCGCTCCCTACCCAGGAGGACCCCACCCCTGAGATTCTGTCTGAGAGTGTGGAGGAAAAGCAAGAGAATGGGGCAGTGGTGCCCCTGCAGGCTGGTGATGGGGAAGAGGGCCCAGCCCCTGAGCCTCACTTGCCACCCTCAAAAAAATCCCCCCCAGCTAATGGGGCTCCCCCCCGAGTGCTGCAGCAGCTGGTTGAGGAGGATCGAATGGGAAGGGCGCACAGTGGGCATCCAGGATCTCCCCGAGGTAGCCTGAGCCGCCACCCCAGCTCCCAGCTGGCAGGTCCTGGGGTGGAGGGGGGTGAAGGCACCCAGAAACCTCGGGACTACATCATCCTTGCCATCCTGTCCTGCTTCTGCCCCATGTGGCCTGTCAACATCGTGGCCTTCGCTTATGCTGTCATGGTGAGCCCCATGGGACCCTGGTCCAGGCCTGCTGTGGCTCCCAGCTTCCCGCCAGTGCTGTGACAGAGCCCCAGGAGTAATCATGCCTTCCTTACCCTCTCCTGTCTGCATGGATCCCACCTCCCCAATTCCAGGGCCTTTGTTTGCCTCTCCCTAGGACCTAACCCTCTGAGCCACCACTGCCCTGCCCCTTTGGGTGGGAGGGATATGGAAACACATGTGTGTCACAGCCTCGCTGACCTGTGCCCTCCTCCCCCTGCCCCTCCACTCCTTCCTCCCTTACCCGCCATCCATGGGGCTGGCCTCTCTCTTCTGGATGACTTTTCCACCTGATCCCTTCTGGGCTGGCTTCTCCTGACCCCGGCCATGTGCCTCCACCCCTCGCCCTAATCCCAGTCCCGGAACAGCCTGCAGCAGGGGGACGTGGACGGGGCCCAGCGTCTGGGCCGTGTGGCCAAGCTCTTAAGCATCGTGGCACTGGTGGGGGGAGTCCTCATCATCATCGCCTCCTGCGTCATCAACTTAGGCGGTGAGTGGGGGCTTGGGACAGGCAGGGGAGGAATGGAAGGGTTGGCAAGGGCAGCTTTACTAACCCCTGCCCCTGCTCTCTCCTGTCTGTCCTCCTTACCTCTCCTTTGTCTCTCCTTGTCTCCCCCTCCCCCCTGTCTGTCCTTCCCTCTCCTCTCCCACAGTGTATAAGTGAGGGGCTCTGCCCCACATCCCAAGACTTTTCTTCCTGTTGGGAGCTGCCTTGGGCCCATCCCTCCCCTGGGGGGAGCCCAACTGATGGCCCTGGCCCCCACCCCTAAGGACCAAGGGAGCCTGAGCAGCCTTGTTTACAGCTTCTGTCCTGCTCCTGCATCTTGCCAGGCTCCTCTGCCAACTGTAGGCCTCCCTCATCCCTGCACTGGTTCCAACCTCCCTGCACTTCTGCCTGCATCCCCTCCAGCCTCTTGGCCCCCTATCCCTGCACTTCTGGAAACCTCCCTGCACTCTGGAAACCTCCCTGAACACCTCCACAACTCTGCGCTCTCAGCCTCCCTGCATCTCTCCTGGCCTCCCTGCACTTCTTCCTGCCTCCCAAATTCTCTGGACCTCCACCCTGGCCTCCTCCCAACTTCCATTGTCTTGGCATCTCTCAACCCTCAGTCCTCTCTTCCTTCCCTTATCATCTCCCCTTTCCTCTCCACGTCCCTCCCCCTTCCTCTTCCTGCCTCCTCATCTCCCTTAAGCATCCTCTTCTCCAACCTCCCGTCACCGTTTACTCTGCAAAAATGACAGCACTTAGATGAGGCTTGGGGGCGGGAAGCAGTGTTGGGAGAGGGCTCCCCAACCCCGGGCTCCGACTGTTCTCTGCTGGGACCACCCAGGGTCGGACACCCAAGGGTGTCTTGCAGGTCGTAGAGCTGGCAAGCCGGGCCTCGTGTGGGGACTCGGGCGAGGGTGGCGAGCACTGGTTCCTAACGCACGCCGGGGAGAAGGGAGGGACGCGGCGCTGACCCCTCCAGGTCAGCTGGAGTTGACCCGCCCACCTGGGCTTTTCAACCCCAGTCCACGAGTTTTTTTTTGAAGGTGTCGGGCTAGATTCATTCACGTGCTTCGTAACGAAAGAATCCAAAAAATAGGACCAAAGCGCCCACTGGCAGGAGCGAGGGCGGGGTGGGGCGCTCTATAATTATTTTCTAAGCTGACGGGGGAGGTTTGTTGCACGCGACAGCCCGCTGAGGAGGCGGGCACCGAGCTACAACGCGGTTCGGATTTGGCGGGGTTTTTTTTCCACAAAAAAAAAAAAACTAAAATTCTTAAAAAAAAAAAAAAAAAAGGCTATTATCAAACTGATTTCTCCCTTTTTGTATGCCGGATGCTGCATGAGTCTGAAACACCAATAAACGGAGACTGCATGAGACTCGCCTCCAGTTTCGGTTGGTTCCTGCGTTCGTCCCGCCGGCCCGGCGGTGCTGCCTCTCTTCCGGCAGAACCTTATTGGGTGGTATGCGCATGCGCCGTCCCGTTGGCCATCTTTACTGTGGGCTGAAGCCTGCGCGCCTACTCGCGCATGTGCAAGCCTTCCCTCGCTTTCCTCTTCCAAGTAGCCTAGACTAGAGCAGAGCCTCCCGCGCCATTTCTGTGCGCCTGCGTAGTGTGACCCTGCGCAGCCTGGGAGGCGGGTCTTAGCTCCAGGTGCGTACGGCGGCTGACTTGACGTGGCCCACAACTGCGAGGTCTGGCGAGAGGGCGCCGCGTCCAGGTGTGGAGAGAGGCGGCGTGGAAGCCAAGAGTAGCCCGTCCCTCTCTTTCCCCTTTCCCCCTTTCGGAAAGTGGTTTCTGCGGGGCCCGGGAGCGTCGGAGTACCGGACCTCGATCCACGGGGTGGGGTCCTTGGTGGGGACCGAGCGCCCCCTCCCGGGGACGGGCGGTCTGGCCGCGGCGTCCCCTGCGGGAGCCTGATTGGCTGGAGACGGTCCCGAATCCCCCGGGGAGCCCGATCCCTGGGGGACCCTGGCTTCGGACTCCAGCAGCTGTCATCGCAGGGTCCCTGCCCTAGTGGCCTATGTCCCTTGCTCGGGGCCATGGAGACACTGCGGCCACCACGGCGGCGCCTCTGTCTGAAGAAGGGGAAGTGACCTCCGGCCTCCAGGCTCTGGCCGTGGAGGATACCGGAGGCCCCTCTGCCTCGGCCGGTAAGGCCGAGGACGAGGAGGAAGGAGGCCGAGAGGAGACTGAGCGTGAGGGGTCCGGGGAAGAGGAGGCGCAGGGAGAAGTCCCCAGCGCCGGTAAGGAAGAGCCTACGGAGGAGGACTCCGATGACTGGTGCGTGCCCTGCAGCGACGAGGAGGTGGAGCTGCCCGCAGATGGGCAGCCCTGGATGCCCCCGCCCTCCGAAATCCAGCGGCTCTATGAACTGCTGGCTGCCCACGGTACCCTGGAGCTGCAGGCCGAGATCCTGCCCCGCCGGCCTCCCACGCCGGAGGCCCAGAGCGAAGAGGAGAGATCCGATGAGGAGCCGGAGGCCAAAGAAGAGGAAGAGGAAAAGTAAAGACACACTCTTACACCTTGTCCCTGGGCTGCTCCCCTGATGGCGGGAGGAAATAAGGAGGGAAAGTGTAGGACCCTGGAACCTTTGAAAGTGGAGGGAGGGAAGCCAGCGGGGGAGGAGGAACCGGGCAGGGGAGAAGCACAGGTGTGGGTGGGAGGGAGAACCGCCCTCACCCTTCACTCTGTTCACCTGTCCCAGACCACACATGCCCACGGAATTTGATTTTGATGATGAACCAGTGACACCAAAGGACTCCCTGATTGACCGGAGACGCACCCCAGGTACAAACGAGAGGGGACAGTTGGGGGAGGTGAAGGGCCTGGGCTCAGTTACCCAAGATCGGCTCCCCTAGAGGCCTTTGCTTGCTGCCTCAGCTGCCACACAACTTACAGCTTCAGGAGAGAGTATTCACCCAGTAGCACTATCTTTATGACTTAGATTACTACCTCGTCTTCCTTTTTTTTTTTTTTTTTTTTTTGAGACAGAGTCTAGCCCTTGTCTCCCAGGCTGGAGTGCAATGGCATGATCTCGACTCACTGCAACCTCCGCCTCCCGGGTTCAAGCAGTTCTCCTGCCTCAGCCTCCCGAGTAGCTGGGATTACAGACGCATGCAACCAGGCCAGGTCAATTTTTGTATTTTTAGTAGAGACGGGCTTTCACCATGTTGGCCAGGCTGGTCTCGAACTCCTGACCTTGTGATCCCCCCGCCTTGGCCTCCCAAAGTGCTAGAATTACAGGCATGAGCCAATGTGCCCGGCCTCTCGTATTCCTTTAAGAAACAATTATAATACAAAAAGTTAGCCGGGCATGGTGGCAGGCACCTGTAATCCCAGCTACTCAGGAGGCTGAGGCAGGAGAATCACTTGAGCCCGGGAGGTGGAGGTTGCAGTGACCTGAGATCACACCACTGCACTCCAGCCTGAGCAACAGAGTGAGACTTCGTCTCAAAAAACACAATCACGGCCGGGCGCGGTGGCTCACACCTGTAATCCCAGCACTTTGGGAGGCCGAGGTAGGCGGATCACAAGGTCAGGAGATCGAGACCATCCTGGCGAACACGGTGAAACCCCGTCTCTACTAAAAATACAAAAAATTGGGCCGGGCGCAGTGGCGGGTGCCTGTCTGTAGTCCCAGCTTCCAGGGAGGCTGAGGCAGGAGAATGGCGTGAACCCGGGAGGAGGAGCTTGCAGTGAGCTGAAATCGCTACTGCACTCCAGCCTGGGCGACAGAGCGAGACTCCGTCTCAAAAAAAAAAAAAAAAGCACAATTACAGATAATTCCTTTTTTTTAAAAAACAACTAGTCATTGATTGTGGAAAATTACAGATAATTTTATCATGTTTCCCATTCCCAGAAGTCCAAGTCCTGGCCTTTCAATATTATCTAGATCCGCATCCCTGTACCACCACGTACATCCTCTAATTACACCAGTGACCCCATTTCCCACCCCATATGCCTTCCTAGAATTTACCCTCAGTCATGCCTTTTTTTCTTTTCTTTTCTTTTTTCGTTTTTTTTTTGGAGGGGGGGAGAGACGGAGTCTTGCTGTGTTGCCCAGACTGGTTGGTCACCAACTCTTGAGCTCAAGTGATCCACCCGCCTCGGTCTCCCAAAGTGCTGAGATTACAGGCATGAGCCACTGCACCCAGCCTAGAGCCATTCTTTATTTCTCTCTCTTTTACCTGAACATTCACACCAGCAAGTCTTGGTAGCTATAAGATGTACATTTCCAAGTACCTCTGCTACTCTCCACTTTCAACACCACATCCCCATCCAAGCCACTGTCTTTCTTGCTTAGATAGTTACAGTAGCTCTTAACTGGGCTCTCCGCTTCCAGTTTCTGCAATTCAGATGATCGTTTAAAAATATAAATCGTGTCATTTTTTTTTTTCTTTGTGATGAAGTCTTTCTCTGTTGCTCTGGCTGGAGTGCAGTGGCATGATCTTGGCTCACTGCAATCTCCACCTCCTGGATTCAAGCGTTTCTCCTGCCTCAGCCTCCTGAGTGACTGGGATTATAAGCACACATCACCACGCCTAGCTAATCTTTGTATTTTCTAGTAGAGAGGGGGTTTCACCATGTTGGCCAGGCTGGTCTTGAACTCCTGACCTCAAGTAATCTGCCCACCTTGGCTTCCCAAAGTGCTGGAATTACAGGCGTGAGCTGCTGTGCCCAGCCATAAATGTCACTTTTCTTTTTTTTTTTTTTTTTTGAGACCAAGTCTTGCTCTGTCGCCCAGGCTGGAATGCAGTGGTGCGATCTCAGCTCACTGCAAGCTCCGCCTTCCGGGTTCACACCATTCTCCTGCCTCAGCCTCCCGAGTAGCTGGGACTACAGGTGCCCGCCACCAGGCCCGGCTAATTTTTTGTATTTTTAGTAGAGACAGGGTTTCACCGTGTTAGCCAGGATGGTCTCGATCTCCTGACCTCGTGATCTGCCCGCCTCAGCCTCCCAAAGTGCTGGGATTACAGGCGTGAGCCACCGTGCCCGGCCTCATGTCACTTTTCGACTTAAAATTTTCCAAGGGATTCCATCTTGCCAGGGAAGAGCATGTCAAAGGAGAATCCAAGCGCTTCTCCCGCCACCTCCAGTTCTCTGCACTTTTTTTTTCTTTTTTTGGAGATGGAGTCTAGCTCTGTCACCAAGGCTGGAATGCAGTAGCGCGATCTCGTCTCATTGCAACCTCCACCTCCCGGGTTCAAACAATTCTCCTGCCTCAGCCTCCCGAGTAGCTGGGATTATGGGCACCCACCACCACGCCCAGCTATTTTTTGTGTTGGCCAGGCTGGTCTCAAACTCCTGATCTCGTGATTCGTCCACCTTGGCTTCCCAAAGTGCTGGCATTAACAAGCGTGAGCCACCATGCCCGGCCTGCATCTTCTTTGAACAGAATTCTGTTCTTGTTCTAGGGCCTTTACCCTTGCCATTCGCCTGTCTGGTGTCTCCCTGGTCTTCACATTACCTGTGCCTTCCTGTCATTCAGGATCTTTGCTGCTCACTCTCTCTGAGGTCCAACCCTGAACCTCAGGTCCTCCAAGACAGAGGCCTGGGGACCTGCATGTTTAACCAACTCCCCAAGTGATGAGTGAAGTCCAGGCAGGTCTGGTGCACACCACCTCCATCTCTTCCATGTATCTTACCTTCCCCTTCTCCAGGAAGCTCAGCCCGGAGCCAGAAACGGGAGGCCCGCCTGGACAAAGTGCTGTCGGACATGAAGAGACACAAGAAGCTGGAGGAGCAGATCCTTCGTACTGGGAGAGACCTCTTCAGCCTGGACTCCGAAGACCCCAGCCCTGCCAGCCCCCCACTCCGATCCTCCGGGAGTAGTCTCTTCCCTCGGCAGCGGAAGTACTGACTCCCACTGCTCCCGCCTCTAGGTTGCAGTGTCTGTACCTGCTGGGGCCTGGGCCCTCCTTCCCCAGCCCAGGCACTGAGAAACTTGGGAAGAAGAGAGAAACCTCAAGCTCCCAAACAGCACATTGCGGGAAAGAGGAAGAAAGAGTGTGAGTGTGTGTGTGTGTGTGTTTTCTATTGAACACCTATTCGGAGACCTGGACTGAATTTTCTGAGTCTGAAATAAAAGATCCAGAGCTATCATCTCTTAAAAGGAGGGGCTGGAGCTGGAGCTCAACATTTAGGCCCCACTTCAAGGTGAGAGGCAGAATTGTATTCACCCAGATTGGAAAATGAATGCCAGATGGGCAGAGGCGCACCTGCCCCATCTCGGGCCCTCCAACCCCTCCCAGTCCCACTCCAGTGCAGGCAGCTGGCTCCGAGGCAGAAACTCATGAGCACGCAGGGAGCAGTGCGCCCTCAGCTGCAGCAGAGGCAGCCCGGAGGATAAAATGAGAACCAGCTGCACGGGCTCTTTAACTCCCAAGCCCCACCCCTGGGCCTGGCCTGCCTTGCCCTGCTGGGAAGTGATCCCCTAGGCTGGGTGAGAGTTCCCCATCCGAGGCGTTGGTTGCAGCTAGCTGCACTTCTAGATGTGAGTACATTGTACTAGCCCCCCAAACCCCAAATCAGGGGCAGATCTTTGTATCCCTCGAGGCTCTCTCTATTCCTGTCTTGCTTTCAAGGGCCTTGCTTCTGCTGGGGCAGGGAAAACATGTCTGAATCAGAGCGGGGAAGGAGGATGGGCGGTGGCTTTGCTTTGGGAGGTTTCACTTTCCAATAGTTGGGGTTTTCTGGGTTTTGAAGTAAAGGCAGATTAACTCACCAACACCATCCCCCAGCCCCCTGCAACTCTCGGGCCCCTCTCTGACTTCAGGGTCCCACATGGGAAATCAGGTGGGGGACCTTACAGGGTCATTCAGACCCCATCTTAGTGCTAGATCGGTGCTTGCTCTACTTGCCTGCACTGTCCTGGGACCTGGGCTCTGACCTGTCACCTTGAGCTCCAAGAATGTGACCTGTCCCCATTCAGGGCCCTTAACTATGACAGATAAGGTTTGTTTCTGCTCCACGCAGGGCTGGGCCAGCTGTTGGCCTCCGTCAGTCATTCAGGAAGTCATTAGAGTGATTTCCAGAAGGTGTAGAATTTAGTGGCCAAGGTTCTTTCCTTTTTGGGAGGAGAAAGTGAAAACGAGGATGCTCAGCTGGACCCACCAGCCTGAGATTCTGGGGAGCTTAGAGCTGTCCCTTGGGAGTGAAGCACTTGGGGGTGGGGGTGATAGCGAGGCTGATGGCCCCTGTGTTCTCAGCTCTCTGCCTGGGTGGTGGGGGAAAGGCCGGCTGTCACGTGGGGTATCAGGTGGCTCTCTCAGAAACTCCCTTGGCACACAGCACTGGGTTGGCCCTGGGGTGTGGCTGTTTGGGCAAGACAGCCCTCTGTAGCCTTGAGCAGGTAGGGGGGCCACCTTGAGTGGGTGGCCCAGAGACAGCCTCAGGGCTCCAAGGTAACGGGGTGCTCAGGTTATCTTGGGTGCCGCCTTCCCAGGTTGTGGGGGAGCAGAGGCTGGGCGCTGGCTCAGCTTGTAGGAAACATTCACCTTTGTACTGCCATTGGCGCCATCTGGGCAGTACCTCTAGTCTTTATTCTCACCCAGGTCCTCTAGTCTTTATTCTCGGCTTAGAATCTTACTGTTTCTGCCTGAGAAGCCACTGCCTCCTAGTTTGTGGTCTCTATAGTCATACCCAGATTAGACTTCCGGCTCCATCCTTTGATAACTGTGTCCTCTTGGGCAAGTTTTTTAACTTCCAGGTTCATTGTGAGGATAACATGAGTCAGAGGACACTTAACACTGCCTGGCACAGATTAAGCTCATTGGAAATGGGAGTTGTTACTGGGGGGCGTTTGCCTGGAACACAGGGAAAGAGGCTCTCTCCCGGAAACCTAGACCCAGTGGGTCAGAAGTGAGGCCTGCAAAAAGCAACGGGAGCGGGATTAAGAATTCCAGCCCAGGGCTGGGTTTGGTGGCTCAGGCACCCAGCATTTTGGGAGGCCAGGGTGGGAGGATGGCTTGAGGCCAAGAGTTCCATACCAGCCTGAGCAACATGAGACCCTTGTCTCTGTTTTGTATGTGTGTGGTTTTTTGTTTTGTTTTTAAAGAATTATAGCTCAGTTCTATGATTAGGCAAGTTTAGAAAATATTAATGAAGATCGGGGTTCTGAAGCCTGGTTCCTGGGTTGCTTCTGATCTAGGAGGTTCTTGCCTCTGGTGACTGGTCTTAATTGGCAGGGGTGGGAGGAGGGAGGGAGGACAAGTGGAGGTCTGGGCTGGCTGAGCTGTTCTGTCTCCCCCTCACCTCCCAAAGGCCACCAGGCTGCTCCCCTTCCCACAAAGTGGCCCAGTTAGACTGGAGCTCACAAACAATTTCCTTGGGAAGAATCGTTCCTAAAACTGTGCTGCTTAAAAAAAAAAAAAAAAAAAGTGAGACAGATTCTCAATTTCCATTAATGGTCTCCTAAAGGGGGTAAACCAGGAAGCCGCTGGGTGAAAACAGGCTGCTGGCAGTTCCTGAGTCATGTGACCCATTCTCTAAAGACTACAATATTTAAATCAGTGAGAAACTCCGTGAAGTTGTGTCCTTGTTTATACCAAACTTCATGTGCCTTTTCCTGAACCTGAAGCTGTGGGAAGGTCTGGGGGCGGGGCCAGGTCACCGACCTCGCCTCCAACCTCAGGACGGCCTGGAGCAAGAGCCCTGGGGTTGGAGACAAAGGAGGCTGCTTGGACCTGGGTAAGGGAAGGGGCTGGAGGAGAATGAGTGCAATTCCCTGCCCTTGATGAGCAGCCTGCAATTGGAGCTGTGTTTTTGTTTTTGAGACAGAGTCTCTGCTCTGTCCCCCAGGTGGGAGTACGATGGCGCAATCTCAGCTCACTGCAATCTCTGCTCCTGGGTTCAAGCAATTCTCCTGCCTCAGCCTCCTGAGTAGCTGAGACTACAGGTGCCTGTCACCATGTACGGCTAACTTTTGTATTTTTAGTAGAGACGGGGTTTCACCATGTTGACCAGGCTGGTCTCGAACTCCTGAGCTCAGGCGATCCTCCTGCTTCGGCCTCCCAAAGTGCTGGGATTACAGCCACAGCGCCTGGCCTGGAACTGATCTTTATCCTCCTCCCAGTTCCTACTATGCACCAGAAACCTTCCAGTCTCTAATACCTTTGACTTGAAGCAGTCACTTTTTTTCTTTTTCTTTTTTTTTTTTTGAGATGGCCTCACTCTTGCTCAGGCTAGAGTGCATTCCTGTGCTCCATTTATGGCTCACTGCAGCCTTGATCTCCCAGGCACAGGCAATCCTCCCACCTCAGCCTCCGAAGTAGCAAGGACCACAGGTGTGCACCACCACACCTAGCTAATATTTTTTATGATTTTTGTAGAGACAGGGTCTCGCTATGTTGCCCAGGCTGGTCTTGAACTCCTGGCCTCAAGTGATCCATCTCGGCCTCCCAAAGTGCTGGGATTACAGGCGGGAGCCACCAAGCCTGGTCAACAGTCACTTTTATTCTCACTTCACTGGAGAGGAAGGCTCAGAGGCTAGTAAGTGGCCCAGGAGCATGCTGGCAGTGATAAAACCTGCTGGAGTGACATTTTCCCACTGGCTCTCAATCCCAGATATATACTAAGAGTCAGAGGGAGAACTTTTTAAAATAGCAATGCATGAACCTCACCCGGACCAATTAAACAGAATCACCGGAGACGGGTAGCTTTAAAAAAGATCTCCAGAAGGCCGAGCGCCTGTTATCCTAGCCCTTTGGGAGGCCAAAGTGGGTGGATCACTTGAGGTCAGGAGTTTGAGACCAGCCTGTCCAAAATGGCGAAACCCTGTCGACTAAAAAAGTACAAAGTTACCCGGGTGTGGTGGGGTGTGGTGACATACGCCTGTAATCCCAGCTACTTGGGAGGCAGAGGCAGGAGAATTGCTTAACTCGGGAGGCAGAGGTTGCAGTGAGCCAAGATGGCACAATTGCACTCCAGTCTGGGCAACAAGAGCAAAACTCCATCTCAAAAAAAAAAAAAACAAAAAAAAGATTTCCAGATGACCAGTGTGTAGCCTGGGCCAAGAGTCTCTGCTTTAGACCAGAGTTGCTCAGACTTTAATGTATGTGCAAGTCATTGAGGGTCGAGTTAAAATGCCGATGGATTCAGTGGCTCTGGGGTGGGGCCGGAGGCTGCATTGCTAACAAGCCTCCAGGTGGTGCCACTCTGCTCACTGCAGACTTGGTAGCAGTGTGGTCACTTGGTCAATTGCTATTTAAGACTCACTAGTGGCCGCAAGTGGTGGTTCACACCTGTAATCCTAGGACTTTGGGAGGCCGAGGCAGGCAGATTGCCTGAGCTCAGGAGTTTGAGAACACCCTGGGGTGAAACCCCATCTCTACTAAAATACAAAAAATTAGCCAGGCTTGGTGGCATGTGCCTGTAATTCCAGCTACTCAGGAGGCTGAGGCATGAGAATTGCTTGAACCTGGGAGGTAGGTGGACGTTGCAGTGAGCCAAGATTGTGTCACTTCACTCCGGCCTGGGCGACAGAGTGAGACTGTCTCCAAAAAACAAATAACTCAGTATATCAGCTACTCACAGTTGACCCTGAAGATCTCTGGGAAGTAGTGACTCATGACTCGTTTATTTAGTTTTGCTGTAGCAGAAGTTTACTTTTGAGCCAAGAGTCTGTGACCCGGTCTCCCTCCCCCCCGCCTTTTTTTTTTTTTCTTTCTTTCTTTAAAGAGATGGGGCCTTGCTATGTTGCCCAAACTGGTCTTGAACTCCTGGCCTCAAGCCATCCTCCCACCCTCGGCCTCCCAAAGTGTTGGGATGACAGGTGTGAGCCACCTCTCTCAGGCAAAAGCCCCTCTTTTAACTAGACAATGAACCTGGTTTCTGCTTTGGACAGGCTATTTAGTTCCTGTCCATTTACCCTCATGGTGGGAGAGACCCCAGTGGGATTTGGGGTGAAAGCTGGCTGTGGTTCTTGCAGAAGCCTCATGACCCCTGAGGGAGGTGTGATCAGGCAAGACTGGGCATCTATACTGAGAGCCGACTAGGGCAGGTCTCAGAAGCAGGGACTGAAGGAAGATGGGTGGATGAGTGGATCTGGGGAGCAGGGGCCAAGCCTGAGGGCTGGGCAGAGCTTTCCAAAGGTCAACACAATCCTTGCTATTGTCTTTTGAGGGCCCTGATCTATTTTAAGTAAAATGCTCTAACTGCGCATGTCATCTGGAAGGAAACCACAAAAACCTCAATCTGAGACTTGTCACCAACATGCTGCCTGAGTCAAAGGGTTTCCCTGGCTCACCTCCATGAATGGCGAGGGTAGAAGGCAAGACCTGTCCTGGGTGAACCTGGCGGGTGGTCTAGGCGGAAGGCCCAGGTTTAGGGCATGGCAGGTGGGTGGTCAGGGAGGTGAGGTGGGGTCCTGGTGCTGATGCAGGGGCAGTTGCTGAGGGCTTGGCCTCAGAACAAGCCAGGAGTCCAGCCGTGAGGATGACTCTTGCTGAGTCACTGAGCCGGGCGAGGCGTTCAGCCCACCTGATTGGGTCCAGCTGGGGCAGCAGATGGTGGAGAGGCCTCAGCTGTGGGGGGCGTGGTGGGGATCATCCATCGATGAGCCAATGGAGGGCGTTCCCAGAGCCTGCTTCCAACCTTGCACAGCTTTCTAGAGTTCACATCTTCCCGGGGGGCCTCAGAGCCCTGTCCATACCTCCGCTTACAGCGCCAGCCCTTCCTCTTCTCCCATCTGGTTTCCTGGCCAGGTTTCGGCCCTGCAGAGAACCCTCCAAGGGAGCAGTGGAAAAAGCTTCACCTGGCAGTGAAAGCCCTACTTGCTGTTCCATCCCTGCAGCTGGGGTGAAACAAGACTTGCCACTGACCAGTAAATAACTGAGGCTTAAACCAGCATGCCAGGTCAGGCAGGGAGCCCCTGGCACTGGTTATATTCCCCAGATCCCTCACTGGATAGGAAAGTTGGGCCTCAGGCACTCTTCCTCCTCTGCAGTCAGAGTGCAGATTAAGAGCCAGGCTCTGTTCTGAGTGCTTTATGTGCTAACTTGGTTGATGATGATATCCATTCTCATTTTGTAGATGAGGAAACAGGCACAGGGTGGTCAAGGGACTTGTTCAAATCACTGATCCCACAAGGTTGAGAACCAAGATCCAGGCATCCTGGCTGGGCGTGGTGGCTCCACCTGTAATCCCAGTGCTTTGGGAAGCTAAGGCTGGATGATTGCTTAAGGCCGGGATTTTGAGACCAGCTTGGACAACAGAGACCTTATACCCACAAAAAGTTAAAAATTAGCTAGGCGTGGCGGTACGTACCTACAGTCCCAGCTACTCAAGAGGCTGAGATGGGAGGATCCCTTGAGCTGAGGAGTTCAAGGCTGCACAGTGAGCTGTGATCACTGCACTCCAGCCTGGGCAACAAAATAAGACCTTACCTCAAAAAAAAAAAAAAAAAAAAAAGGGGGGGCCGAGCGCAGTGGCTCACGCCTGTAATCCCAGCACTTTGGGAGGCAGAGCCAGGTGGATCACAAGGTCAAGAGATTGAGACCATCCTGGTCAACATGGTGAAACCATGTCTCTACTAAACAAAAAAAATACAAAAAGTTAGCTGGGCATGGTGGTGGGCACCTGTAGTCCCAACACTCGGGAGGCTGAGGCAGGAGAACGGTGTGAACCTGGGAGGCAGAGGTTGCAGTGAGTTGGGATTGCGCCACTGCACTGGTGACAGAGACTCCGTCAAAAAAAAAAAAAAAAATCCAGATCTAGGAGTCCCAGCCCTCTGGACTTTCCAGAACAGGGCCCTGTATTGTGGAGTAACTGGGGGGTAGAATCAAAGGTGAGCAGGATGAGGCAATAGGAAGAAAAGACAAGGTCCCCATAAGAGTGGCAAGAGGAACAGAGCCAGGAGATCGGAAAGTAAACCCCTGTATTCCCAAACCGCAGAAGAGGTTAGACAAGCCACCCTCCTCCGAGCCAAGGGAAAGTAACTTTGAGCAAAAATGAGCAACAGAAAAGTATCAAGGTCAGATCCCATACAAAGTTGCAAGATGAAAGAATGAGCAGCAGAATAACCTCCCTGTGATGTGGGAAGTGTGCCAGGAAAACAAACCCAAACTGTAACCTCTTTCAGAATGAGGCAAGGCAGTGAGGAAACTATATAAAAACATGAAAACAGCCGATCAGAGCTGTAGGCCGGGGCAGTCTGGGTCGGAATGGGTGCCCCGAACCACGGGACCGTGAGGCCTCTCTAGAAAGACAGGATCAGGCATTCCACCAGGGTTCTAGTCCCGACAGTACCACTAACTTGCTTGTGGCCTTGAAGGATTCATTGTCCCTGTCTGGGTCTCAACTATTGAGAGCTCCACTGTCCCATATGGGATCAACCAGCCATATTTGGCAATTTAAATTAAAATTAGCTGGGTATGGTAGCTCACACCTCTAATCCCAGCACTTTACGAGGCTGAGGCGGGAGGATTGCTTGAGCCCAGGAGTTCGAGACCAGCCTAGGCAACATAGCAGCACCTTGTCTCTGCAAAAGAAATGAAAAAATTAGCTAGGCGTGGTGGCACGTGCCTGTAATCCCAGCTACTCAGGAGGCTAAGGTGGGAGGATCGCTTGAGTCTAGAGGTTGAGGCTGCAGTGGGCCATGATTGTGCCACTGCACTCCTGCCTAGGCAACAGAACAAGACCTTGTCTCAAAAAATGATTTTAAAATTTAGTTCCTCAGATGCAGTAGCCACATTTTATTTATTTTATTTTTTTCCGAGACAGAGTCTTGCTCTGTCACCCAGAACTGGAGTGCAATGGCGAGATCTTGGCTCACTGCAATCTCTGCCTCGCAGGTTCCAGCAATTCTCCTGCCTCAGCCTCCCAAGTAGCTGGATTACAGGCATGTGCCACCACGCCCAGCTAATTTTTGTATTTTTAGTAGAGACAGGGTTTCTCCATGTTGGCCAGGCTGGTCTCAAACTCCTGACCTCGTGATCTGCCCGCCTCAGCCTCCCAAAGTGCTGAGATTACAGGCATGAGCCAGCATGCCTGGCCACTAGCCACATTTTAAGTGTTCAGGAGCCACGTGTGGATGTGGCTAGTCCAAAGACAGCACAGATTTAGAATATTCCCCATCATTGTAGAAAGATTTAGAATATTCCTCATCAGTGAACACTGCTGAGTTAAAGGGGTTTTGTTGTTGTTGTTGTTGTTGTTGTTTTGAGATGGAGTCTCGCTCTGTTGCCCAGGCTGGAGTGCAATAGCACGATCTCTGCTCACTGCAACCTCTGCCTCCCAGGTTCAAGCAATCCTCCTGTCTCAGCTCCGCTAGTAGCTGGGAATATAGGCACCCACCCCCATGACCGTCTAATTTTTATATTTTTAGTACAGACAGGGTTTTGCCATGTTGGCCAGGCTGGGTCTTGAACTCCTGACCTCAGGTGATCAACCTGCCTTGGCCTCCCAAAGTGCTGGGATTACAGGCGTGAGCCACCATGCCTAGCCAAGTTAAAGGGTTTTTAAACAATAGCCGGGCAGTGCAGTGGTGTGGCTGTAAGGCAGCAGGGGGTGGTGGGGACTGTGGTAGGTGGGAAAGCTTGTATTCCATCTAAATGGGGCAGCTGCTGCTTGACTGTAGGCTGTATTGCTGGTCTTCTAATTCTTCAAGTGAAGCAGGAATTGGGATTTTGTGAAGACTCACAATTTCTAAACAAAAAGTTGAAATTTTATAGATTGTGAGGCTCAAGTGTAACTCCTCTTTTTTTTTTTTTTTTTTTTGAGACGGAGTCTAGCTCTGTCGCCCAGGCTGGAGTGCAGTGGCCAGATCTCAGCTCACTGCAAGCTCCGCCTCCCAGGTTTACACCATTCTCCTGGCTCAGCCTCCCGAGTAGCTGGGACTACAGGCGCCTGCCACCTCGCCCGGCTAGTGTTTTGTATTTTTTAGTAGAGACGGGGTTTCACCGTGTTAGCCAGGATGGTCTCGATCTCCTGACCTTGTGATCCGCCCGTCTCGGCCTCCCAAAGTGCTGGGATTACAGGCTTGAGCCACCGCGCCCGGCCAAGTGTAACTCCTCTTGGGCCGTATCCAGCCTTGATTCTGTAATTTATGGCTCCTGCCTGTTTGTCCTCGGCCAGGCCACTCCCTTCTTCCCCTCACTTGTATTTTTCACCTGGGGTTGGAGGCCGGGTAGATGGTAGAATTGATGAGGAGCTACTTTTTTTTTTTTTTTTTTTAAAGACAGAGTCTTGCTCTGCCTCCCATAATGCTGGGATTACAGGCATGAGCCACTGCACCTGTCCTAGCCAGACATTTTTGAGGCCACCACCAGACAAAAGAGGCTCCTCATCGGCCAGGTGTGATGGCCCACACCTGTAATCCCAGCACTTTGGAAGGCAGAGGCAAGAGGATTGCTTGAGGCCAGGAGTTCGAGACCAGCCTGGGCAACATAATGAGAACTCATCTCTACAAAAAAAAAAAAAAAGGGCTGGGCGCGGTGGCTCACGCCTGTAATCCCAGTGCTTTGGGAGGCTGAGGCAGGTGGATCACGAGGTCAGGAAATCAAGACCATCCTGGCTAACACAGTGAAACCCTGTCTCTACTAAAAATACAAAAAATTAGCTGGGCGTGGCGGCGGGCGCCTATAGTCCCAGCTACTCAGGAGGCTGAGGCAGGAGAATGGCGTGAACCAGGGAGGCGGAGCTTGCAGTGAGCCAAGATCGCACCACTGCACTCCAGCCTGGGTGACAGAGCGAGACTCCATCTCAAAAAAAAAAAAAAGCCAGACATGGTGGCATGCACCAGTAGTCTCAGCTACCCAGGAGGCTGAGGCATGGCTTTTGTGAGCTATGATCGCACCACTGCACTCCAGCCTGGGTGACTCCGTCTCAAAAAAAAAAAAAAAAAAAAAAGTCTGACCTGAGTCTCTTAAGGATGAGGCCCTAGAGCACCTAGTAAACTTGGTCCCATTTGTGTGACTCAAAGGGACTTGTCCAAAGTCCAAGGGGTGGTGGGGGCAAGGGTGGGGCTTAGGTAGGGCATGTAACATTCCTGAACAGGCCAAGCACTGGGTGAAACCACTCAGGATTCAGAAGCAGGTGGGATGGGGTGGTTGGAACATGATAATCAATCATCCCCCTTCTCCTTCCTTTCCACCCCACCCTTGCTCACAACTGTAGGAGCTAAGGGTGGGAGAGAACTGGGGAGGAGGCGGCCAGAGTGATTTGCAGTGTTACTAATGCAGCTGGTTCTATGGAAGCCTCAGTTCTGTCTGGGATCCCTTTCATGAGCAGTGGACTAGGTCTTCACATTCAGCCCAGGATTAGTACAGCATAAGAACGGGGGAGGAGCATAGACACAGCTCATGCAAACATCCCTTTTGTTTGTTTATGGCTGAATCCTAGCTAATGGACTACCTGAGGCATACAGATATTCTCTGGCTGTGGGCTGACATTTGAATACAGCTGGGGCCTCAGGATTCTCTGAAATAAAGGGCTGCCTCCCTCTGGAGGAGCCAGGCAGCTCCTCGGAGCAGCTGCCCATTGCGTGCTGGACAAGGCCATGTCACTGCCTCCATGGCTCCCCAGTCTCCCAGCTTGCTGTATCTCTCCACCTTAGAGACTGGGAGTGCCTTGATCTGAAGCTCTTTGCAGTGCTGGTGGCAGTGTAGGGGAAAGTAGTTGATGGGAGCAAGGGAAAGGAATTGGCAAGGAACCCTGGGCCTCTGGCTCACTGCATCAAGCCGTTCTTTACGGTCAGGATGGGCTGTGTCGTCTTGGGTGGGGTGAAGACAGGGAGCGGCGGGCATGTGGATGCGGACAGGGAAGGGTGCAGTGACCTGGCTGGAGGAGGTAGGGCCGTATCCCACCCAGAGCCTGTCTCCAGACTCATGACTGCCCCATCCCAGGCTCCCTGGGTTCATCCTGTGTCCTCTCCCCCACCTACCAGTCATCTTCTGGTGAGCCCTTGGCTTAGGAGTCACCATGGCAACTGAAGAGTTCATCATCCGCATCCCCCCATACCACTATATCCATGTGCTAGACCAGAACAGCAACGTGTCCCGTGTGGAGGTCGGGCCAAAGACCTACATCCGGCAGGACAATGAGAGGTGGGTGTGGGGGCTGGGCTGTGGGGGAGCCTTAGGGATGTGGGGACCCATTGGTCTGGCTGGCATGATGGTCCTTTTCCTCCTCCCTGTTCCCAAGCAGGAATGGCCCTCGCTTGGGTGACAGAGAGGTTTCTCTCTTATTTGGTGTCCCCTTTGGTAGTGGGAGACCTGGTCCCAGGTCCCCACACCTCTTCTCATCTTCCTACAGGGTACTGTTTGCCCCTATGCGCATGGTGACTGTCCCCCCACGTCACTACTGCACAGTGGCCAACCCTGTGTCTCGGGATGCCCAGGGCTTGGTGCTGTTTGATGTCACAGGGCAAGTTCGGCTTCGCCACGCTGACCTCGAGATCCGGCTGGCCCAGGACCCCTTCCCCCTGTACCCAGGGGAGGTGCTGGAAAAGGTACCTGGCTTCCTCTCTCCCTGTGCCCCATCCTGCCTGTCCTCCACCTGCCTTGGGCTCTGTACTGCTGCCGCCGCCGCCTTTTTTTTTGGGGGCGGGGGGGCAGAATTTTGCTGTTGTCGCCCAGGCTGGAGTGCAGTGACATAATCTTGGCTCACTGGAAGCTCCACCTCCCGGGTTCAAGTAATTTTACTGCCTCAGCCTCCCAAGTAGCTGGGATTACAGGTACCCACCACCACGCCCGGCTAATTTTTGTATTTTTAGTAGAGACGGGGTTTCACCATGTTGGCCAGTCTGATCTCAAACTCCTGACCCCAGGTGATCTGCCCGCCTCAGCCTCCCAAAGTGCCGGGATTACAGGCATGAGCCACTGTGCTCAGCCTGTACTGTTTTCTAAAGGGAAAACAAACCAGGGCAGTGGGAGGGGTGGGGAGAGAGATTTGCTGGCTCTCACCAAGGGTGGAATTGACTCACTGTACTTCCACTCACCTCCAGCCACCCCCGTCCTCCACACATGCCCCAAACACACCTGCCTCTTTTCTGAGAACTATTGGTCCATCTCACCTGCTAATCTCCCAGGCTCCAGAGCCTACCAGAAGTGCCCAGTCTGGCATTAAATGGCATGTGCCAAGATTAAGCAGTTCATTCACCCAGTGCCAGACACTGGTGGGCAGTGCCAAAGCAGCAGTGACAAGCCCAGGCCCCGGGCTGTGCCTATTCTAGGAGAAGCCATCGCAGGCCTGAACCTACAGCCAGGCTCTTGTCCCTCTTGGTCTCAGGCCTGGGCCTGAGCAGGTGGACATCCCACCTTCATTCCCTTACGTATTCTTCTACCTTTACCTTCTGGCCATTTAATGGTTTTTTTTTACTGACTTTACTGATCAGTGCTGCTTGATCCTGAAAGCATAATAGCAGGACATGGGGAACTTTTAGAGACATTCATGTCCACTTAGGTGCAGACAGTTTGGGGGAAGTGTGTGGGTAGAGAGAAAATGAAGAATGATTAAGACAATAACCCTTAAGGAATCCAAGTGAAGAGTATATTGGGGTTTTTGTACCTTTTTTTTTTTTTTTTTTTTTGAGATGGAGTCTCACTTTGTTGCCCAGGTTGGAGTGCAGTGGCATAATCTTGGCTCACTAGAAGGTCCACCTCCTGGGTTCATGCAATTCTCCTGCCTGAGCCTCCCGAGTAGCTGGGACTACAGGCATGCGCCACCATACCCAGCTAATTTTTTATATATTTAGTAGAGACGGAGTTTCACTGTGTTAGCCAGGATGGTCTCGATCTCCTGACCTCGTGATCCACCTGCATTGGCCTCCCAAAGTGCTGGGATTAGAGGCGTGAGCCATTGTGCCTGGCCTTTTTTTTTTTCTTTTCTTTTATTGAGACTGGATCTCCCCCTGTTGCCTAGACAGGAGTGCAGTGGGGTGATCATAGCTCACTACAACCTCAACCTCCTGGGCTTAAACGATCCTTCCACCTCATTCTCCCAAAATGCTGGGATTGCAGGTGTGAGCCACCACGCTCTGCCTAAGATTTCATTTTAAAGAATACGTTCGACTGGGCACAGTGGCTCACGCCTGTAATCCCAGCACTTCGGGAGGCCAAGGTAGTCAGATCACTTGAGGTCGGGAGTTTGAGACCAGGCTGGCCAACATGGTGAAAACCCATCTCTACTAAATATGCAACAATTAGCCAAGTGTGGTGGTGCGTGCCTGTAATCCCAGCTATTTGGGAGGCTGAGGCATGAGAATCACTTGAACCCAGCAGGTGGAGGTTGCAGTGAGCCAAGATTGCACCACTGCACTCCAGCCTGGGCGACAGAGCAAGACTCTGTCTCAAAAAAAAAAAAAAAATTAGCTGGGGGTGACACCTGTAATCCCAGCCACTCAGGAGGCTAAGATGGGAGGATCACATGAGCCTGGGAGGTTGAGGCTGTTGTGAGCCATGGTTGTACCACTGCAGTCCAGCCTGGACGACACAGGGAGACCCCGTCTCCCAAAAAAAAAAAAAAAAAAAAAAACCAGCCTTTCCTTTGAGCCCTCGTTTCAGTTCAAAGGGTCTTCTCTAACTTCTCCTTCATCTGAACTCCTGAAGACCCTCTTGCCCTGACAGTATTTGTAGTCTACTGGGACAGAATGGTTAGCATCTGTATGTTATCGCCTTGCTGGAACTTAAATTTCATGATACGTTCTCTCCACCACAACCAGGGTGCCCTGCAGGAAGGAGATGAGCAGGGAAAGGCTCTCTGAGCAGCGAGCCTCCAGCCCTGCTCGCCATCCAGTGTGTGGCCAGCGGGTGGAGTGGAGTCGCTCTGCTCGCTCGTTCAGCCCAGGACCAGCCTCATCAGAGTCGGGCACGGTGGGCAGGCTTCACTCAAAACCAGAGTTCAAGTCTTGACTCAGTTTCTCACTAGCTGTGTGACCTTGGTCATGTCTCCTGATCTTTTATTTATTTATTTATTTATTTATTTTATTTATTTATGAGACAGGATCTTGCTCTGCCACCCGGGCTGGAGTGCAGTGGTGCAATCATAGCTCACTGAAGCCTTAACCTCCTGGGCTCAAGCAATCCTCCCACCTCAGCCTCCAGAGTAGCTGGGACTACAGGTGTGCGCCGCCACCATGCCTGGCTAAATTTTTTTTTTTTCAGAGATGGGGTCTTGCTATGTTGTCCAGGCTGGTTCTTGAATGAGGTCAAGCGATCCTCTTACCTCAGCCTCCCAAAGTGCTGGGATGAGTGGTGTGAGCCACTGTGCCCGGCCTCCACCCCAGTCTTATTTCAGGACATACAGAGATGGATGCTGTGGACCCGCCTCCAGAGCATCAGGCATGAGGGGGTCACAGTACTGATTGTTCTGTGTCCCCACTTTCTTCCCCACTAGGACATCACACCCCTGCAAGTGGTTCTGCCCAACACTGCCCTCCATCTAAAGGCGCTGCTTGATTTTGAGGATAAAGATGGAGACAAGGTGGTGGCAGGAGACGAGTGGCTTTTCGAGGGACCTGGTAAGTTCTGTCTCCATAGGGCTCCCTGCCTTCCTGCCATAGCCCTGATACCTTCTGACCATTACCTTCCCTCCCTAGGCACGTACATCCCCCGGAAGGAAGTGGAGGTTGTGGAGATCATTCAGGCCACCATCATCAGGCAGAACCAGGCTCTGCGACTGAGGGCCCGCAAGGAGTGTTGGGACCGGGACGGCAAGGAGAGGGTGACAGGTGGGTTCACCAAGAGGCGATGATGGTGGGGTGGGCAGGGGGGGTCCCCACTGCAGGGGAAGCAGGGGAAGGTTGGGGAAAGCCTCCTGTAGTCTCAGAGAGGTGCTTTCCTGGTATCTTTTGAAAGCTGTTGAGGGCCACCCACTGTCCTCCTTTTGCCACCGCCACTTCATGCTGTTTCCACTTGGTTTGGAAAATGTGACCATGACCATGAGGATGTGGCTTTTCCTTCCCCCACCTTCACCATGAGCTATGGGCAGTGGCCATGTCTTATCTGATTCTGGATCAACAAAGTAGATATTCAAATACAGCTGACAAATGTAGGCCAATAGGTATAGTGGCTCACACCTGTCATCCCAGCACTTTGCCAAGGTGGGTGGATCGTCTGAGCCCAGGAGCTCAAGACCAGCCTGAGCAACACAGTGAGACCCCCTCTCTACAAAGAGTTTAAAAATTAGCCGGGTGTTGTGATACTCACCTGTGGTCCCAGCTACTCAGAAGGCTAAAGAGGGAGGACTGCTTGAGCCCAGGAGTGGAGGCTGCAGTGAGCTGTGATTGCACCACTGCACTCCATCCTGGGCAACAAAGGTACTACCTCGAGGTACTACCATTACCACTTTCTATATATTAACACTGGGATACAGAATGCAGGTTGCTTGCCCTGGGGTGTGGCCAGGCAGGGCGAGGCTGGGACCTGCATCCAGGCACTCTGACTTCTCCAGTAAACCAAAGGACATCTACAACTCCAACAGAGGCAGTTCTGCTGCCCATTTTAGCGGAAGGACAAAAGTTGGTCTTTGGAGCTTAGAGAAGGCAGAGCAGGCTGTTGTTACAGCAGCAACTTGGGCATCTTAGGAAGGCTTTTAGGCCGCGCGTGGTGGATCACGCCTGGAATCTCAGCACCTTGGGAGGCCAAGATGGGCAGATCACTTGAGGCCAGGAGTTCCAGACCAGCTTGGGCAACATGGTGAAATACCATCTCTACAAAAAATAAAAATATTAGCTGGGCTTGGTGGCACGTGCCTGTAATCCCAGCTACTCAGGAGGCTAAGGCATGAGAATCACTTGAACCCAGGAGGCTGAGGTTGCAGCGAGCTGAGATCGCAGCCTGGGCAACAGATGGAGACTCCGTCTCAAAACAAACAAACAAAAAAAAAAACAAAACTGGGGTGGGTTTGTTTTCCTCTGGCCTCAAAGAAGTGAATAAGAGGACTGCAGTCACCTGGGTGCAGTGGCTCACGCCTGTAGTCCCAGCACTTTGGGAGGCCAAGGCGGGTGGATCACGAGGTCAGGAGATCAAGACCATGGTGAAACCCTCTCTCTACTAAAAGTACAAAAAATTAGCCGGGCGAGGTGGCGGGCACCTGTAGTCCCAGCTACTTGGGAGGCTGAGGCAGGAGAATGGCATGAACCCAGGAGGCAGAGCTTGCAGTGAACTGAGATAGCACCACTGCACTCTGGCCTGGAGACAAAGCGAGACTCCGTCTCAAAAAAAAAAAAAAAAAAAGGACTAAAAGGACTGCAATCATGACCTTGAGCCTGGGGTCAGTGGTGTCTTTTTGCCTATGAAATCTGTCAATCCCGTGTCTAGGCTGTGGGGGAGGGCAGGTGGGGAGCAGGCTGGAGGACTCTTGTCCCTTACCCTCCACTCTTGGCCCAGGGGAAGAATGGCTGGTCACCACAGTGGGGGCATACCTCCCAGCGGTGTTTGAGGAGGTTCTGGATTTGGTGGACGCCGTGATCCTTACGGAAAAGGTTGGTGCTTTTGGAGCTGTGGTTTAAGGGACCTGGGGCTAGGGAACCCTCTGAGTGGCAGAGAAAGGTGGCAGAATGGCATGAGAGTGAAAGAGAAGCAATAATTTTAGGGTCACTTAAAAAAAAATTCAGAGATCAGATTGCCTGAGGAGTATTCTGGATCATCTGAAGAGTTAAATAGTCTTTCTGGGGCCAGGTGCAGTGGCTCACATCTGTAATCTCAACAATTTGGAAGGCTGAGGCAGGAGGATCACTTGAGATCAGGAGTCTGAGACCAGCCTGAGCAACATAGAATTCATCTCTACCAAAAATTTAAAAATTAGCTGGGTGTAGTGGAGCATGCCCGTAGTCCCAGTTACTCCAGAGGCTGAGGCAGGAGAATCGCTTGAACCCCAGAGGCGGAGGTTGCAGTGAGCCATGATCATGCCACTGCACTCCAGCCTGGGGAACAGAGCAAGACCCTGTCTCAAAAAAAAGTCAGCCGGGCACGGTGGCTCACGCCTGTAATCCCAGCACTTTGGGAGGCTGAGGCCGGAGGATCACCTGAGGTCAGGAGCTGGAGACAAGTCTGGCCAACATGGTGAAACCCCATCTCTACTAAAATTACAAAAATTAGCTGGGTGTGGTGTCATGTGCCTGTAATCTCAGCTGCTCAGGAGGCTGAGACAGGAGAATCGCTTGAACCCAGGAGGTGGAAGTTGCAGTGAGCTGATGTCGCACCATTGCACTCCAGCCTGGGCAACAAGAGCGAGACTCCGACTCAAAAAAATCCCTGGATTGGTAGAAATTGTCCCTGAGACCTGGGAGCATTGGGAGAGTTTGGTGGCCAATCTGGCTCGCAGATCCCTGAAGTTGGAGGCAGGTCACTCAAATACCCAACACTTTGCTCTGCAGACAGCCCTGCACCTCCGGGCTCGGCGGAACTTCCGGGACTTCCGGGGAGTGTCCCGCCGCACTGGGGAGGAGTGGCTGGTGACGGTGCAGGACACGGAGGCCCACGTGCCAGATGTCCACGAGGAGGTGCTGGGGGTTGTGCCCATCACCACCCTGGGCCCCCACAACTACTGTGTGATTCTCGACCCTGTCGGACCGGATGGCAAGAATCAGCTGGGGCAGAAGCGTGTGGTCAAGGTGAGGTCCCTACACCCCCCACAGAGGACTGTCCTGGGAGATGTATGCCCTCTAGTGGCAGGAGGCCCTCTGCCCTCTCTCCCTTCTCTCCTCCAGAGGCACGTTCTGGGAATACCTTCTGTGCCTTTACACGCTTAGTTCTTACACGCCTGAGACACTGGCCCATTTGGTTCCTGGCAGCCTCTAACTTACCCCTCAGACCTGAAGTTAATTCCCCTTCTGGGAAGGTCTCCTGGCTACCCTCTGCCTGAGACTCTGAAACTCTCTCTGATACAGTCATGTGCCACTTAATGTGGGGATACAGTCTGAGAAATGGTCCTTAGATGATTTTGTCTTTGTGCAAAAGAGTGCACTTAGGCAAACCTAGATGGCACAGCCTACTATCACCTAAGCTAGATGGTGTAGCCTGCTCCTAGGCTGCCAACCTGTGCAGCATGTGACCGTCCTGAATACTGCAGGCAGCTGAACACAATGGTAAGTACTTACGTATCTAGCCATAGAAAAGGTAAGAAAAACACAGTATGAAAGCTTCATTATCGGCCAGCAAGTGGCTCACGCCTGTAATCCCAGCACTTTGGGAGGCCAAGGCACGTGGATCACTTGGGGTCAAGAGTTCAAGACCAGCCTGGTCAACGTGGGGAAACCCTGTTTCTACTAAAAATACAATAATTAGCCAGGTGTGGTTGTGGGTACCTGTAATTCCAGTTACTCGGGAGGCTGAGGCACAAGAATCACTTGAACCCCGGAGATCAAGCCTGCAGTGAGCCGAGATCGTGCCACTGCACTCCAACCTGGGTGACAGAGTGAGATTATCTCAAAAAAAAAAAAAAAAAAAAGAGCTCCATTATAATCTTACAGGACCACCATGTGCAGTCTGTAGTGGACTGAACCATCACGCAGTGACTATACTTCACATCTTTTATATTCTGGTGTGCACTTTGCTTTGTCATCTTTCGTAAAACAAACCTCTTGGTTTACCCTCTCCCACCCCCCACCTCATCCCCTCTCTGAACTATATGTGGGAATACCAGGAGTTGCCAAACTCATTCTGTAAAGGGGGCTGGATGGTAGATATTCCGGGCTCTGTGAGTCATCGTTTCTGTGGAAGTTCTTCAACTCTGCTGTTATGTCAGGAAAGCAGCATGGGCAGTACGTAAACAAGTGAGTACTGCCATGTTTCTGGAATATTTTATTTGCAAAAACAGGAGGCAGAAAAAGTAGAAATAGGCCAGGCACGGTGGCTTACACCTGTAATCCCAGCACTTTGTGAGTCCAATGCGGGTGGATCACTTGAGATCAGGAGTTGGAAACCATCCTGGCCAACATGGCGAAACCCCTTCTGTACTAAAAATACAAAAAACAATTAGCTGGGCATGGTGTCAGGCACCTGTAAACCCAGCTTCTCTGGAGGCTGAGGCAGGAAAATTGCTTGAACCCGGGAGGCGGAGGTTGCAGTGAGCTGAGATAGCACCACTGCCCTCCAGCCTGGGTGACAGAGAAAGACTGTCTCAAAAAAAAAAAAAAAAAAAAAGTAGAAATAACCCAAATGTATATATTTAATGAATGGATAAAAAATTGTAGCATATTCATACAATGGAATATCATTCAGCCATAAGAAAGAAATGGCATACCAGGCGCAGCAGCTCATGACTATAATCCCAGTGCTTTGGGAGGCCAAGGTGGGAGGATTGCTTGAAGCCAGGAGTTCGAGACCAGCCTGGGTAACATAGTGAGACCCCATTTTTACAAAAACTTTAAAAAATTGGCGAGGCATGGTGGCACACCTATAGTCCCAGGTACTTGGGAGGCTAAAGTGGGAAAATCGCTTGATCCCAGGAAGTGGAGGCTATAGTGAGCTAGGATTGTGCCACTGTACTCCAGCCTGAGGCAATAGAATGAGATCCTGTCTCTAGGAAAAAAGAAAAGAAAAGAAAGAAATGACATACTTATAGGTGATACAACATGGATAAAATTGAAAACGTTATGCTAAGTGAAAGAAACTGGCCAGACGCAGTGGCTCACGCCTGTAATCCTAACACTTTAGGAGGCTGAGGCAGGCACATCACCTGAGGTCAGGAGTTCAAGACCAGCCTGGCCAACATGGTGAAACACCATCTCTGCTAAAACACAAAAATTAGCTGGGCATGATGGCGGGTGCCTGTAGTCCCAGCTACTGCTCGGGAGGCTGAGACGGGAGGATCCCTTGAACCCGGGAGACAGTTGTTGCAGTGAGCTAAGATCCCACCACTGCACTCCAGCCTGGGCTGCTGAGCGAGACTCCATCTCAAAAAAAAAAAAAAAAAAAGCCAGACATCAAAGACCACATATTGCATGATTCCATTTATACGAAATGTCCGGAATAGGTAAACACATAAAATAGACTAGTGATGGGTGGGGTGGGTGGGGAGTAGAAGTAGCTTCTAGGTACAGGATTTCTTTTCAGGGTGATGATGAAAATATTCTAGACTTAACATAGTAGTGATGGTTGGACAGCTCTGAGTATACTAAAACAACTGAATTGTGAATTGTATACTCTAAGTGGGAAAATTTCATATGTGGATTATATCTCAATAAAATTAAAAAAAAAAAAACAGGCAGTGCTAGGCATGGTGGCCCACGTTTATAATCCCAGCACTTTGGGGAGTTGAGGTGGGCAGATCGCTTGAGTCCGGGACTTTGAGACCAGCCTAGGCAACATGGTAAAACCCCATCATCTACGAAGCACACAAAAATTAGCCGGGTGTGGTGACGTGCATCTGTAGTGCCAGCTCTTTGGGAGGCTGTGCTGGGAGGATTGCTCGAGCCTGGAAGGTTGAGGCTGCAGAGAGCTGAGATCATGCCACTGCACTCCAGCCTGGCCAATAGAGCAAGACTGTCTCAAAAAAAAAAAAAAAAAAAAAAGGCAGAATCCAGATTTGGCCTGAAAACCAGAGTTTGTCGAGCCCTAGGTTACACCATCTCTAGAAAACAAAGCCTGAGAGAAAGAAGAAAAAACAGGTTGATTTTTTTTTTTAATGGTTTAGCGTGCGTGGATCCAGGTCCTGACAGTTTATGGAATCTTTCAAGGACACGTTTGAGCAGATGAGATTCGGCAGACGTTTGTGTAGAGCCTCACAGTCCAGACGGTGCCTCACTGTATTATGATGTGGGGGTGGTGGCGGGCTTCTGGGGCTCCTGTCCTCCACACAGGCCTGAGACAGCGCGGGGCTGGGGAGGTGCCATCGGAGGCACCCGCAACCCTAAAGGCCCTGCCCCTAACCGCACGTCTCCCCACTAGGGAGAGAAGTCTTTCTTCCTCCAGCCGGGAGAGCAGCTGGAACAAGGCATCCAGGATGTGTACGTGCTGTCGGAGCAGCAAGGGCTGCTGCTGAGGGCCCTGCAGCCCCTGGAGGAGGGGGAGGATGAAGAGAAGGTCTCACACCAGGCTGGGGACCACTGGCTCATCCGTGGACCCCTGGAGTATGTGCCATCTGCCAAGGTGGAGGTGGTGGAGGAGCGCCAGGCCATCCCTCTAGATGAGAACGAGGGCATCTATGTGCAGGATGTCAAGACTGGAAAGGTAATGGCTGGGGGTGGGTGGTGGTGCTGCCACGTGGCCTTGGCCTTGGTGGTGGCTTTTTCTGGGTGTGTGGGAGAGGTGGGCAGGGACTTCAGCAGCATGGAGAGCCACATCAGGTCGGCTGTCTGGTTGGGGGAAGGTACTATGTGGAGTGTTTGCCATCCTGCCTTAAATATCTCATTTGAAATGTTAGAACCGACCGGGTGCGGTGGCTCAAGCCTGTAATCTCAGCACTTTGGGAGGCTGAGGCGGGCGAATCACCTGAGGGCAGGAGTTCAAGACTAGCCTGGCCAACATGGTGAAACCCCGTCTCTACTAAAAATACAAACATTAGCCAGGCGTGGTGGTGGTCCGAGTAGTCCCAGATACTTGGAAGGCTGAGACAGGAGAATTGCTTGAGCTGGGAGACAGAGGTTGCAGTGAGCCAAGATCACACCACTGCACTCCAGCCAGGGCGACAGAGTGAGACTCCATCTCAAAAAAAAATATTAGAACCTCCACTAAGAGGACAAGTGGGGGTTTAGGACGGGGACCCTGTCCCGCAGCAGACCTGGTTCCCAGCATATAAAGGTCTGACGGGGTGGCCAGGGAACAGGAAGGACCTCCTCCCTCATGCCCATATCCCAGTGGAATCTTTCATTTTTGCTGCTTCACCTAAAACCTTGACCTTGATTTGACCTCAGGCCACATCTCCAACCTTCTCTAAGAATCCAAGCTGGAAGTCCAGCTCGAAATCCAAGGGAGCATCCGTGTACATGACCTACTTCACCGTCCCTGGGGTGCCCTCCAAACTGTCCCATGAAGGAAGATTCTAGAAATAACATTGAGCACCTTCTCTCTGCCAAGAGCTGTTTAAGCTAGACATGTGAGATGTCATTCACCCCTAGACCCTGCAAGGTAGCCACCATCAAGTCCACTTGACAGATGAGGAAACTGAAGCCCAAGGGGTGAGGTAGTTAGCCCACGAAGACAGGGCCAACAGATGGCAAACCCGGGCTGGAGCCTGGTCTCCCGGCAGAGAAGGTGTTTAACCTCGCGCCGCACCTTCCATGGACGGGCTGTGCTTCAGGACAGCTGGGCGGATCTTCCTCCCTTCCACGCTTACGGGCAGCGTCCCTCCCTGTCCTCGTCTCAAGGTACGCGCTGTGATTGGAAGCACCTACATGCTGACCCAGGACGAAGTCCTGTGGGAGAAGGAGCTGCCTCCCGGGGTGGAGGAGCTGCTGAACAAGGGGCAGGACCCTCTGGCAGACAGAGGTGAGAAGGACACAGCTAAGAGCCTCCAGCCCTTGGCGCCCCGGAACAAGACCCGCGTGGTCAGCTACCGCGTGCCCCACAACGCTGCCGTGCAGGTGTACGACTACCGAGAGAAGCGAGCCCGGTGAGCGCTGGCAGGGCAGGGGGTAGGGGGCGGCTCTCCACGGGTCCGACTCTGACTCCTGGCTGTCTCTGCAGCGTGGTCTTCGGGCCTGAGCTGGTGTCGCTGGGTCCTGAGGAGCAGTTCACGGTGTTGTCCCTCTCGGCTGGGCGGCCCAAGCGTCCCCATGCCCGCCGTGCGCTCTGCCTGCTGCTGGGGCCTGACTTCTTCACCGACGTCATCACCATTGAGACGGCGGATCATGCCAGGCTGCAACTGCAGCTGGCCTACAACTGGTAAAAACGGGGACAGGGCACGGGGGTGCGCTTCTGGAATCCTAGCACTTTGGGAGGCTGAGGTGGGAGGATCGCTTGAGCCTAGGAGGTCCAGGCTGCAGTGAGCCATGATGGCCCCGCTGTACTCCAGCCTGGGTGACAGAACAAGATCCTGTTTCTAAACAAAAAAAACCAAACCAGGTAAGCAGTGGGTGAGGGTTCCTGCTGGGTGCAGCCTAGGAACCCCAAGAAAAGGAGGTGAAGTGCTGGGCTCCTCATGAGGGCAGGACACCTCATTTAGTGCCGAGGTCAAGAGGGAACCCAGGAGTTCACGCAAATCCAGGGAAGGCGTGGGCTCACCTCTTGGAGTCAGGACTCAGGGATCCGGTAGCAGGACACTACCCCAGCTAAGCTCCCTGCGTGCAGCCAAATGCTTAACTGCCAGGCTGTTAAAAGATGCATGGGACACAGCCAGCGGGAGTGGGCAGTGCGAGTGGGTGGCGAGAACACAAGCTCTGAAACTGACCACCCTGACCTGCGCCCCACCCCTGCTGTTTGCAGCCTATGGACCTGGACAAGGGACAGGGGGCTTTCCTCAGTTTCCCTATCTGTAACATGAGGAAGACAGCATTACCTCCTTCACAAGGCCATTGAAAGGATGCAATGAGCGTTAGAACAGTGCCTGTATTGGTCAGAGCTCAATAGCAGCTATTAGGATTGGGTGAGATAAGTCATGTACAGAAACAGTGTTCATGACCGGGCACGGTGGCTCACACCTGTGATCCCAGCACTTTGGGAGGCTGAGGTGGGAGGACTGCCAGGAGTTTGAGACCAGGCTGAGTAACATAGCAAGACTCTCTCTACAAAAAAAATTTATAAACTAGCTGGGCATGGTGATACATGTCTATAGATCCAACTACTTGGAAGGCTGAGTTGGGAGAATTGCCCGAGCCCAGGAATTTGAGGCTGCAGTGAGCTATGACTGTGCCTCCGCACTCTAGCCTGGACAACAGAGACCCACAGACACCCTGTCTTGAAGGAAGGAAGAAGGAAAAAAGAAAAGTCGGGTGTGGTGGCTTATGCCTATAATCCTAGCACTTTGGGAGACTGAGGCAGGCAGATCACTTGAGGTCAGGAGTTTGAGACCAGCCTGGCCAACATGTTGAATCCCTGTCTCTACTAAAAATACAAAAATTAGCCAGGCGTGGTTGTGGGCACCTGTAGTCTCAGCTTGTAGTCGCAGATACTCAAGGGGCTAAGGCAGGAGAATCGTTTGAACCCAGGAGGCGGAGGTTACAGTGAACCCAGTTTGTGCCACTGCACTCCAGCCTGGGCGATGGAGCGAGACTGTCTCCAAAAAGAATGTTCAACACTCCCAAGCATGCCCCTCGCCTCTCAGCTTAGAGCAGCCAGTGCCCTGATGGCGGCAGACAGCTGCTGACATATTCCCAGGCACTACAGCACCATAGTTAAGAGCATAGGCCCCAGAAGCAGGTGCCTGGTTCAGTTTTCTGGCTTGTCACATGTCATATGGCAAGTCTTGGGCCAGCCACTTGACTTCTCTGGACCTCTACTTCCTCATCTGTAAAATGGGGGTGGTGATCATCACCATCTCATAGGGTGGCTGAGCAGATTAAAGGAGAACATGTGTTAAGTTTTTAGGATCTTACCAGGCATATATTAGCACTCTCTATTGTGAGGGACCCTGCCCAGCCACACAGGGTGGGCATTGAAGTTCTTCTCGGAGAGAGTTGCTGGCTGGGCATGATCACATGTGTAGTCCCAGCACTCTGGGAGGCTGAGGTGGGAGGGTTGCCTGAGCCCAGCAGTTCAAGACCAGCCTGGGCAACATGGCAAGACCTTGTCTCTTCTGAAAAAGAGAGATTCCTGGGTGAAAGCAGCTTCCCCATTCTGGGCCTGTTTGTTCACAGGCACTTTGAGGTGAATGATCGGAAGGACCCCCAAGAGACGGCCAAGCTCTTTTCAGTGCCAGACTTTGTAGGTGATGCCTGCAAGGCCATCGCATCCCGGGTGCGGGGGGCCGTGGCCTCTGTCACTTTCGATGACTTCCATAAGAACTCAGCCCGCATCATTCGCACTGCTGTCTTTGGCTTTGAGACCTCAGAAGCCAAAGGCCCCGACGGCATGGCCCTGCCCAGGCCCCGGGACCGGGCTGTCTTCCCCCAAAACGGGCTGGTGGTCAGCAGTGTGGACGTGCAGTCGGTGGAGCCTGTGGATCAGAGAACCCGGGACGCCCTGCAACGCAGCGTCCAGCTGGCTATCGAGATCACTACCAACTCCCAGGAAGCAGCGGCCAAGTGAGTGAGGCTGGGAGCTCGGCTGCCCATAATGCCCATGGCAGGCCACTGCTGGGACCTGGATAACCTGGCATCCCCTATGGACTGCCTGCTGCCATCTCTACCCCCAAGGATCTATTCCCTACCCGACAGATCTGGTGACCCACTTAAAATGTGAATCAGGCTGGGCGCCGTGGCTCATGCCCATAATCACAGCACTGTGAGAGGCTGAGGCAGGAAGATCACTTGAAGCCAGGAGTTTGAGGCTACAGTGAGCCATGATTGCGCCACTGCACTCCAGCCTGAGCAACAGGCCTGGGAGACTGACCCTATCTCAAAAGAAAAAAAAAAAAAAAAAAAGCACGTATCAGATGCGATTCCTGCAGCCTCTCATCTTGCATGTGATAAAACCCAAACTCTGTCCTGCAGGTCCAGCCGACCTCCCCCAATTTGCCTTCTAGCCTCCCCCTTCCATGTTCCTTGCCCCCAGAACTTGTTCCAGCTGACATGTTCCAGCCCCACTGGCTTCCTCTGCTCCTTCAATGCACAGTTTGGACCCACCTGAAGGCCTTTTGCAATGGCTTTTCCTGCTGCCCAGAAAGCTTTCCCCCCACCAGCCCCCAGGCTCCCTTCCAGGCAGGCTCCTCCTAGTTTCAGCCCAAAGATCCCCTCCTTGGGGAACCGTTTTCTTTCTCTCACAGCTGAATAGCAACCTCTTTGCCTGGTCTCTCCCACTTCACTACCTTCAAGATACTTGTCACTGTCTGAAATCCTCCTTGTGTACTTGTTTTTTCCCCCACTCAAGTGGCGTGAAAGCAGGGACTACGGTCATGCCTGCATTTGTCGGGCCCAGAATGACACTGGCTTGTGACGCATATACCATTCTGGGTTGAGTTGCATATCGGGTGCCTTCTAGGGGCCGGGGTCTGTCCCGGGCACCGATTTCGTTGGTGGTCTCTGCCCTTGGCGCTCCTGTTCCTGCTCCAGCCCCATGCCAGCCTCTCACCTGCACTCCGTCTCCTCCAGGCACGAGGCTCAGAGACTGGAGCAGGAAGCCCGTGGCCGGCTTGAGCGGCAGAAGATCCTGGACCAGTCAGAAGCTGAGAAAGCTCGCAAGGAACTCTTGGAGCTAGAGGCTCTGAGGTGGGTTGAAAACTAGAGGAGGAGACTGGCAGGGGCTGAGGGTCTTGGGACGGCAGCCGGTGGGGGCAGCAGGCCAGGGTTGGGGGGTGTGGATGAGACAGTGCACGGCTACAGCATAAGTCAAGGCCATGGGGGGACTGGGCTGTCTCCCGGGTCTTACCTGACTCTGCCTTCTCTCCAGCATGGCCGTGGAGAGCACCGGGACTGCCAAGGCGGAGGCCGAGTCCCGTGCAGAGGCAGCCCGGATTGAGGGAGAAGGGTCTGTGCTGCAGGCCAAGCTGAAAGCACAGGCCTTGGCCATCGAGACGGTGAGTAGGAGGAGGCATCGAGAAGGGGGTGGCCTTGAGACCTGGAAAAGACCCATTCCCTACAGTCCCTGAGACTGTATAAGACACCAGGTCCCCCCAGCATCCTATCCAAGTACTTTGTATTTGACAAAGTCCTTTGCCTTGTAGGATTCATTGACTCCATCGCTGGAAGGTAAGGATTAGAACACCCATTTTGTAGCTGGGCGCTTATGCACTGTCCACCTTGGCACAAGCGCTGCGTGTGCTTCACACGCATGATCTTATTTAATGCTCGAAATCCCATTAAGAGGCCGGGTGCTCACGCCTGTAATCCCAGCACTTTGGGAGGCCGAGGTGGGTGGATCACCTGAGGTTAGGAGTTCAAGACCAGCCTGGCCAATATGGTGAAACCCCATCTCTACTAAAAATACAAAAAATTAGCTGGGTGTGGTGGCGTGCACCTGTAATCCCAGCTACTCAGTAGTCTGAGGCAGGAGAATCGCTTGAACCCAGGAGGTGGAGGCTGCATATTGCTGACATTGTGCCACTGCACTACAGCCTGGGCAACAAGAGCAAAACTCCACCTCAAAAATAAGTAAATAAAAATAAATGTAAAAAGAGACCTAGGCCAGGCGCGGTGGCTCAAGCCTGTAATCCCAGCACTTTGGGAGGCCGAGATGGGCGGATCACGAGGTCAGGACCTCGAGACCATCCTGGCTAACACGGTTAAACCCCGTCTCTACTAAAAAAAAAAAATGCAAAAAATGCCAGGCACGGTGGCTCAAGCTTGTAATCCCAGCACTTTGGGAGGCCGAGATGGGCGGATCACGAGGTCAGGACCTCGAGACCATCCTGGCTAACATGGTGAAACCCCGTCTCTACTAAAAAATACAAAAAAACTAGCCGGGCGAGGTGGCGGGCGCCTGTAGTCCCAGCTACTCGGGAGGCTGAGGCAGGAGAATGGCGTAAACCCGGGAGGTGGAGCTTGCAGTGAGCTGAGATCCGGTCACTGCACTCCAGCCTGGGCGACAGAGCGAGACTCTGTCTCAAAAAAAAAAAAAAAGAGAGACCTAGTGTGGTGCCTCATGCCTGTAACCCCAGCACTTTGGAAAGCTGAGGTGGGAGGATCATTTGAGGTCAGGTCGAGACCAATTCAAGACCAGTCTGGGCAACATAGCAAGACCTCATCTCTACAAAAACAAAATTTAATGGGTTGGGTATGGTGGCATGTGCCTGTAGTCCCAGCTACCCAGGAGGCTGAGGCAGGAGGATCCTTTGAGCCAGGAGTTCAAGGCTGCAGTGAATCCCGATCTGCATTCCAGCCTGGGTCAAAATATAATGCTGGATTTTTCCCCTTCCAGGAGGCTGAGCTCCAGCGGGTCCAGAAGGTCCGAGAGCTGGAACTGGTCTATGCCCGGGCCCAGCTGGAGCTGGAGGTGAGCAAGGCTCAGCAGCTGGCCGAGGTGGAGGTGAAGAAGTTCAAGCAGATGACAGAGGCCATAGGCCCCAGCACCATCAGGGACCTTGCTGTGGCTGGGCCTGAGATGCAGGTGAGAGTTGGGGAAGGCGTGTTGGTTTCAGGACCAACCTTGGAACCAGGAAGGCAGAGCCAAGGCGCAAAACACATCTGGAAAGATGGTGGGGAAGGGAGGAGTGAGTGACCTGTCCCTGCATCACAGGTCATTCATGCAGTGTCACGCTACATCAACGTCAGGCACTTTACTAGACCCAGCAGTGAGCCAGAGCTTGGAGGAGACAGGAAATGGATGGGACACCAGTCTGTGACAAGCGTTTCCAAGGCAGTCAAGCAGGGTGGTCAAATGCAGGGGAGGTGACCCTTCAAATCAGCTGACTTAAGGAGGGTCACTTTGAAGTGGGCAGGGTTTGACACCCATCTAAACTTCCTCCTGTTCTCGCCTTCCAGGTGAAACTGCTCCAGTCCCTGGGCCTGAAATCAACCCTCATCACCGATGGCTCCACTCCCATCAACCTCTTCAGCACGGCCTTTGGGCTGCTGGGGATGGGGCCCGAGGGTCAGCCCCTGGGCAGAAGGGTGGCCAGTGCGCCCAGCCCCAGGGAGGGGATGTCCCCCCAGCCTGCTCAGGCCCCTCAAGCTCCTGGAGACAACCACGTGGTGCCTGTACTGCGCTAACCCCTGATTAATACAATGGATGTTTCTGGGCATTTAAAATTTCAACGCTTTTCTCTTGTCTGACATTGGTTGGGATCACCAGAGAGCTTAATGGTGGGGAGAGGAGGTGCTCCTGGCATCTTTTTTTTTTTTTCGAGATGGAGTCTTGCTCTGTCACCCAGGCTGGAGTGCAATGGCGCCATCTCTTTTCACTGCAACCTCCGCCTCCCAGGTTCAAGTGATTCTCCTGCCTCAGCCTCCTGAGTAGCTGGGATTACAGGCACGTGCCACCATGCCCGGCTAATTTTTGTACTTTTTAGTAGAGACGGGGTTTCACCACGTTGGCCAGGCTGGTCTCGGACTCCCAACCTCAGGCGATCTACGTGCCTTGGCCTCCCAAAGTGCTGGGATTACAGGTATGAGCCACCGTGCCCGGCCGACATCTTTAGATAGTTACAGGAGACTGTTCTCCATAAAGGGGAGAGGACCCCAAGGCAGGGGGAGGATGAGCTGGAAGTCACCCAGTAGGAATGTGGCCCCAAAGCTTTGTGCACGGAGTGGCTGCCGGCTTCCTAGAGCCCAGATAGGGGCGATGATGCCACGGGTAGGGCCACGGGGTCCACACTGGCAACATCTCACCACCGGTTCTCCAGGAGCCCAGCTGCCCGGTAGCTCTCAGCGTCTAACCCTTCAGCTGTGGCAGATGCAGCTCAGCTTCCCATCGGGGAGGCGCTCTCCAGCGCCACCTGCTGGTAGTGCCCGCAGCGCCATCGGACGTGCCAGGCTTCCACCCGGTGCTGTGCACTTGTCCCTTCCCAGGTCGGGGTATCAGGTTGGGGAGGAGGACCCTGCCTAGGGCAGTAGAAATTGGGCATCTCCTTGAGCTTCTGGTCTGGGCTCTTTGGGAGCACTGAAGGGGGGTTGCCCTTATCCTACCCTCTCCCCCACAACCAGTAAGGGGTCCTCATTTGAGAGAAGGATCCAGGTGTAGTCAGCCTGGGTGCACCAGCCCTTTGGGGCCAGGTAGAGTTGTAGGTGACAGGCCCGCCCCGTCTCTGCCGAGGAAGTAAAAAGATTCTAGGAACTGAGTGCGGGAGCTTAGGCCTGTAACCCCAGCACCTTGGGAGGCCAAGGAACAAGGATCACTTGAGACTAGGAGTTCAAGACCAGCCTGGGCAACATAGCAAGACCCCCATCTCTACAAAAAAAAAAAAAAAAAAAAAAAAGCCAGATATTGTGGCATGCATCTGTGTTCCCAGCTACTTGGGAGGCTAAGGTGAGAAGATTGCCTGAGCCCAGAAGTTGGAGGCCACAGTGAGCTATGATCATACCACTGCGCTCCAGCCTGGGTGACAGAGGGAGACCCTGTCTCTATAAAAATCCCCTAAAAGCTTCCCTAACTCCCTCATCTTTCCCTTCCTGTAATATTTAGTGGAAAAAGCCCTATCCCCACTGAACTCACCTCCCTCCCTCTCTGCCCTGCCCCTGACCAGCTGCACGTTGCTGGAGGAGGAACACCCCACGGAGCTGACTGATCTTATTTTAAGCTCATGGGAACAAATATTGAGGGAGGTGCAGCTCCTCTGACTGTGCTGCTCTGTCTTGTGTGCGATCCGCTTCGAGACAACCATTCACACCACCTCTCCTCTCAGCCACCTACACCCCCTGCCCACTTTCTCTCACCTCTTTGAGAAAATAGAAGCAAATTGGGTAGGAAGGCCCTTTCCAGCAACAAACCTAACAAACTGCTGGCATCTGTACTCTGTCCTCCCTCCTGTTCCCACCCTGGGTTCCTCTCCTTGGGCTCTAGGAGGGAGGGCTGCATTCCTTCCCTGATTGCCGTCCTCTCCTGTGCTGTCAATTTTTTTTTTCTTTTTTTTTTCTTTTTTTTTTCTTTTTTTTTTTTTTGAGACTGAGTCTCGCTCTGTCGCCTAGGTTGGAGTGCAGCGGTGTGATCTCAGCTCACTGCAACCTCTGCCTCATGGATTCAAGTGATTATCCTGCCTCAGCCTCCCGAGTCACTGAGGCGACAGTCATGCACCACCATGCCCTGCTAATTTTTGTATTTTTAGTAGATATGAGGTTTTGCCATGTTGTCCAGACTGGTCATGAACTCCTGACCTCAAGTGATCCACCTGCCTCGGCCTCCCAAAGGGCTGGGATAACAGGCGTGAGCCACTGCACCCAGCTGATATGCCAACAATTTCTTCTCTCCTGCATCATCGTCATCAGGATATAGACATGTCTACTCTGTCCATATAAAACAACTCCCTTAACCCTATGAGCCCGTCTACCTCCCACCTCTCCTTTTTCCATAACAGCTAAATTTTTCCAGAGTTCTCTGTGGTCTCACTTTACATTCCTCATCTCTCATCTCTTCAAACCACTCCAGATAGGGCCAGGTATGGTGGCTCACGCCTGTAATCCCAGCACATGGTAAGACCCTGTCTCTACTAAAAATACAAAAATTAGCCAGGTGTGGTGATGGGTGCCTGTAATCCCAGCTACTTGGCAGTTTGATGGAGGAGAATCCCTTGAACCCAGGAGGTGGAGGTTGTAGTGAGCGAGATTGCGCCATTGTACTCCAGCCTGGGTAACAAAAGCAAAACTCCAACTCAAAAAAAAACAAAACAAAACAAAAAAACACCCCAGGTAGCTCCTGTTTCTGCCCCTTATGTTACAGAAACTGCTCTATTCAGTGTCAGCAGTAATGTCCCGTTGCTAAATCCAGTAGTTGACCAGTCACTTGGCACAGTTGGCCATTCCTCCCATGCTGAGCTTTCTTGATGTCACCTGTTCTAGTTTTCTTTCTCGCTTCTCTCAGCCTCTGATTTGTGGGTTTCCTGAGGCCCACTTCTCATGCCGACATTCTTGTCCAGTCACATGACCTTAGATGGTCTCTATACCACTGATCTCCGAATCCATTACTCCAGCTCTGACCTCACATAAGAGCTCTGGACTCATTTCCAATCCATGCCTTGATGTCTCCACGTGGACCTCAGTTAGTGATCAGGCTTTGGCTCTCCCCAGTGAAATGGGGAGACAACATCCCCATTCCGGGGAATGGGCGAACGACATCACATGCCCGCTCTTCCCTCTTCCGTATAAATGGGTGACCAACAATTTCCAAGTGGAGGCTGCTCCAACTGCCTGGGTCCCAGGGAGAAAATGGTGTGAGGCGCAGCCATGGCTGACCTGCAACAGACATGTGGCAGGAGTGAGAAATGTTTGCTGTATCAAGCAACTGAGACTTGGGGGGTTTTGTTACCACAGCATAACCTAGCCTATCCTGACTACTTCGTGTACCTCACAGGATTGTAAGATCCCATAGGTCACAGGGGAAACTGCTCTAAATTGCATGCACGGGGCTGGGTGTGGTGGCTCATGCCTGTTATCCCAGCACTTTGGGAGGCCGAAGCAGATGGATCGCCTGAGGTTGGGAGTTCAAGACCAGCCTGGCCAATATGGCAAAACCCTGTCTCTACTAAATATGCAAAAAAAAAAAAAAAAAAAAAAATAGGCTTGGGGGCACATGTTTGTAATTCCAGCTACCCAGGAGGCTGAGTCAGAAGAATTGCTTGAACCCGAGAGGTAGAGGTTGCAGTGAGCCGAGATCACGCCAGTGCACTCCAGTCTAGGTGACAGAGTA
>NC_037688.1:55208075-55216093 GCF_003255815.1 Theropithecus gelada
GGGTTTCACCATGTTAGCCAGGATGGTCTCGATCTCCTGACCTTGTGATCTGCCCGTCTCGGCCTCCCAAAGTGCTGGGATTACAGGCTTGAGCCACCGCGCCCGGCCTAGATTAATTTTTTAACTTTAAATTTTTTAAATTAAATTATTAGACTTAACCTCTTTTTTTTTGAGAGAGGGTTTTGCTCTGGTATGGTGGCTAAATATTTTGAATTTCTTTTTTTTTTTTTTTTTTTTGAGACAGAGTCTCGCTCTGTCGCCCAGGCTGGAGTGCAGTGGCCGGATCTCGGCTCACTGCCAGCTCCGCCTCCCGGGTTCACGCCATTCTCCTGCCTCAGCCTCCCGAGTAGCTGGGACTACAGGCGCCCGCCACCTCGCCCGGCTAGTTTTTTGTATTTTTTTAGTAGAGACGGGGTTTCACCGTGTCAGCCAGGATGGTCTCGATCTCCTGACCTCGTGATCCGCCCGTCTCGGCCTCCCAAAGTGCTGGGATTACAGGCTTGAGCCACCGCGCCCGGCCAATATTTTGAATTTCATCCTAGCGGCTTGGGGTGGCCTGAAGCAACCTGTTTTCTGAAAGAAGCCTGAAATATATATTGAATTTTTTTTTTCTTTTTTTTTTTTTTTTTTTTAAGAGTCTTGCTTTGTCACCCAGGCTGGAGTGCAGTGGTATGATCTCGGCTCACTGCAACCTCTGCCTCCCAGGTTCAAGCCATTCTCCCACCTCAGCCTCCTGAGTAGCAGGGATTACGGCATTTGCCACCATACCTGGCTACTTTTTGTATTTTTTGGTTTTGTTTTTTTTTTTTTTGAGACAGTTTTGCTACTGTTGCCTAGGCTGGAGTGCAATGGCACAATCTTGGCTCACTTCAACCTCTGCCTCCTGGGTTCAAGTGATTCTCCTGCCTCAGCCTCCCAAGTAGCTGGAATTAGAGGTGCCTGCCACCAAACCCAGCTAATTTTTGTATTTTTAGTAGAGATGAGGTGTCACCATGTTGGCCAGGCTGGTTTCAAACTCCTGACTTCAGGTGATCCGCCCACCTCGGCCTCCCAAAGTGCTGGGATTATAGGCATGAGCCACAGTGCCCGGCCCTAGTTTTTTATACCTTAAAAATTGGGCCCATAAAAAGTTTTTAGATTAAATTAGCCAGGTGTGGTGGCATGTGCCTGTAGTCCCAGTTACTCAGGAGGCTGAAGCAGGAGGATCACTTGAACTCAGGAATTTGAGGCTGCAGTGAGCTATGACGGCACCGTTGGACTCCAGCCTGGGCAACAGAGTGAGACCCTGTCTCAAAAAACATACATACGTAGAGAACAGTGTGATCTCTGATGAAGTTCAACACAGCCTGTTTTTGTCTAGCACTAGAACAAATGACTTTTCTTTGGTTGAATACCAAAGTAATTGATGTGTGGAAGGACCCCTTTTATAAGAAAAATCTGTATCTTTCAACAGGAAACACATTCAGCATGGTAAGATGTTGTTTACCAAATCAGTTGCCTCTTCCTCTTAGACCCATAACTAATCTGTGTCCCAGCTTCCCTTGTCCTTAGACGCTGCCGCGTGATCGAGTTGTAGCCAATGGAATGGAATTGGAAGTAACAAGTGCTAATTTCCTGTCTTTCCATAATAACTTGGCTCCTGCAACCTCCAGGCACATCATCTGCCTACATGATGCAAACAAGCTGGGCAGTCCCAGGAGCCACGTGTTGAAAATGGCAGAACCACAGAACAGGAGATGCCCAAATCCCTGAATCACAACTTGCAGGAGAGCTGTCTCCCGGTCGGCAGCATCTGATTAAGATTTAATATGAGTTAGAAATAGTGTTCTTTTTTTTTGTTTTTGAGACGGAGTCTCGCTCTGCCACCAGGCTGGAGTGCAGTGGCACGATCTCGGCTCACTGCAACCTCCGCCTCCCGGGTTCAAACGATTCTCCTGCCTCAGCCTCCCAAGTAGCTGGGACTACAGGCATGCACCACCACACCCAGCTAATTTTTGTATTTTTGGTAGAGATGAGGTTTCACCATGTTGGCCAGGCTGGTCTTGAACACCTGAGCTCAGGTGATCCCCCGCCTCGGCCTCCCAAAGTGCTGGGATTATAGGTGTGAGCCACCACACCCAGCCAACTTTTTAACTTTTTTGTAGCGATGGGGACTTGCTATGTTGCCCAGGCTAGTCTCAAGCTCCTGACCTCAAGTGATCCTCCTGTTTCGGCCTCCCAAAGTGCTGGGATTACAGGCGTGTGCCACCACACCCAGTCTAGAAATAAACTATCACGTTTGAGGCACTACACATCTTGAAGTTTGTTACAGTAGCTAGGGTTATTTTTAATCACAGAAGGAGAGCCTTGAGGACTGAAGACTGCCTAGAGGAACAGCAGATGTACAGGTACCGATCTCCTGCCCTCAGAGTCGGAGTCATTGAGTGGAACAAACAAATGAAACTTCTTTCATAGTGGCGTGGTGATCATTCATTTATTCTGAAGGCATATAGCTAAATTCCAGAAGGCTATTACTGTACATGTAATGTGACTCCACTGTGTTCCCTAGATCAAATATAGAGACTTCAGGGTCCAGGTCAGCTCAGCTTTTCCCCACTCCCCACCTCCAGATCAAGGGCTCTGCAGGTTCCTCCTGCGCCCAGGCCAGCCACTAGACATGGAACGCAGGCACCAGACTGACTTCAAGCCATGTCCCTGCAGGCCAAGGGGACTTAAAAGCCCTCCTGTGAGTCTTCAGTGCTACCCTACAAGCCTCAGGATGCTCGGGTACAGATTCTTTTAGACTGCCATGCTCACACTCTCCTCCCCAACTCTCTTTTTTAAGATCACATATGGCCGGGCGCAGTGGCTCACGCCTACAGTCCCAGCACTTTGGGAGGCTGAGGTGGGTGGATTACCTGAAGTCAGGAGTTCGAGACCAGCCTGACCAACATGGAGAAACCCCCGTCTCTACTAAAAATACTAAATTAGCCGGGCGTGGTGGCAGGTGCCTGTAACCTCAGCTACTCAAGAGGCTGAGGCAGGAGAATCGCTTGAACCCCAGGGGCAGAGGTTGCAGTGAGCCAAGATTGCACCACTTCACTCCAGCCTGGGCAAAAGAGTGAAACTCTGTCTCGGAAAAAAAAAAAAAAAAAAAAATCATATATGACCAGGCATGGTGGTTCATACCTGTAATTGCAGCACTTTGGGAGGTTGAGGTGGGAGGATCACTTGAGCCCAGGAATTCAAGACCAACCTGAGCAACATAAGGAGACCCCATCTCTACAAAAAATACAAAAATAATTAGCTGGGGGTAGTGGTGCCGCCTGTAGTCCCAGCTACTCAAGAGGCTGAAGCTGGAGGATCACTTGAGCCCAGGATATGGGTGTTGTGAAGAGCCAAGATGGAGCTACTGCACTGCAACCTGGGCGACAGAGTGAGACCTTGCCTCAAAACAAAACAACTCAGTGTAGCTGGACCTACACAGTCAGTCTTCTGATGTCACTGTAAATGGTTAGAGCCGAGGAGCCCAGGAGCCAGTCAGGGACATGGGAGTCAGGCAGGCCAAGGGCTCTGTGCTGTGGGGCTGGAGAGTGCTCAGAGGACTCACTGTGCTGGAGGAAGAGCCGACAGGAAGGAGAAAGGACTGCAGGGCAGGCGTGGGGACAGCCCCCGATCCAGTCTCCTACCTGAACTGCACCAGGCCAGGTAGGAGGTACCTCATGAGCTGGAAACGCACCTCAGTTTTTTCTTTTGTTTGTTTTTTGTTTATTTGAGACAGAGACTCATCTGTCGCCAGGCTGGAGTGCAGTAGGGCAATCTTGGTTCACTGCAACCTCCGCCTCCCGGGTTCAGGCGATTCTCCTGTCTCAGCCTCCGGAGTAGCTGGAACTACAGGCACGTGCCACCACGCCCAGGTAATTTTTAGTAGAGACGGCGTTTCACCATGTTACCCAGGATGGTCTCTATCTCCTGAACTTGTAATCCGCCCGCCTTGGCCTCCCAAAGTGCTGGGATTACAGGCGTGAGCCACTGCACCTGCCGCACCTCAGTTGTTTTTTTGTTGTTGTTGTTTTTGTTTTTTTGAGACAGAGTCTCACTCTGTTGCCCAGGCTGGAGTGCAGTGGCGCGATCTCAGCTCACTGCAAGCTCCGCCTCCCGGGTTCACGCCATTCTCCTGCCTCAGCCTCCCAAGTAGCTGGGACTACAGGCACCCGCCACCACACCCGGCTAGTTTTTTGTATTTTTATAGAGACAGGGTTTCACCATGCTAGCCAGGATGGTCTCGATCTCCTGACCTCGTGATCCACCTGCCTCGGCCTCCCAAAGTGCTGGGATTACAAGAGTGAGCCACTGCGCCCAGCACGCACCTCAGTTTTGTGTAGCAATAGCTTGTTCAAGCACAGGTCTGTCCCTGTCACTGTTCTGCTTTAAGCCCCTCAACATTCATCCTATACGTGTCCCCCAAAAAGTGCGAGATGATTTACCACAGCACCATTCACAGTGGCAGGACCAGGTTAAACTGATTTTTTTTTTTTTTTTTTGAGACAGAGTCTCACTCTGTCACCTAGGCTGGAGTGCAATGGTGTGATCTCAGCACACTATGACCTCTGCCTCCTGGGTTCAAGCGATCCTCCTGCCTCAGCCTCCCAAGTAGCTGGGATTACGGGTGCCTGCCACCACGCCCGGCCTTCTATGCAACCGTTCAGAAGCTCGCTGGTGTGAAAGTGCTGCGTACAGTTAAGTGTTCAGGTACAGGCTCTGGAACCAGACTGGCCAGGCTGCCACCTCTCTGGGCCTGTTTCCTCTCTAGGGAATGAGGACAGTAACAGGGCTGTCGTATTGTGTACAACTGTACGATTGTGAGAGAAGATAATGCATGCAAATAGCACTTAGAGCAGGGTAGCTTGTGTTAGCAGAACAGGACATACATAAAGTGAGCGTTAAGATATGGAAAGGGGCTGGACACAGTGGCTCACACCTGTAATTCTAGTGCTTTGAGAAGCCAAGGCAGGAGGATCACTTGAGGTCAGGAGTTTGAGACCAGCCTGTGCAACACAGTGACACCCCCATCTCTACAGAAAAAAATAAAAATTAGCCTGACATGGTGGTGCATGTCTGTAGTCCCAGTTATTCAGTAGGCTGAGGCAGGACTGCTTGAGCCTGAGAGGTCGAGGCTGCAGTGAGCTATGATCATGCCACTGCACTCCAGCCCAGGTGACATAGAGAGACCCTGTCTCCACAATAAAATTTTAAAAAGTCCTCTGGGCTCCTAGGCTGCCCCAGCTGGCTTCTGCGTCGCCTCTCACCAGCTCTCCCAGCCCCCAACCCCCAGCACTTAGTGCTCCAGGCCCTGTGATCCAGATCCGTTTCTTGTTTTTTTTTACCCACCTTGACTGGAGCAGACCAGGTTGGCGGGGATGAGGGGATGCCTGATGCACTGGAAACACACCTGCTTTGTGCACCAATATTATTATTTATTTATTTATTTATATTTTTTTGAGACGAAGCCTCGCTCTTTGGTTGGGCTGGAGTACAGTGGCATGATCTCGGCTCACTGCAACCTCCACCTCCTGGGTTCAAGCAATCCTCCCACCTCAGCTTCCTGAGTAGCTGGGACTACAGGCGTGTACCACCATACCTGGCTAATTTTTGTACTTTTTGTAGAGATGGGGTTTCACCATGTTGGCCAGACTGGTCTTTAACTCCTGACCTCAAATGATCCACCCCTCGGGCTTCCAAAGTTCTGGGATTACAGGTGTGAGCCACTGTGCCCGGCCTAGATCTGTTCCAATTTCTGATGTCACTGTAAATGGTTAGAATCAAGGAGCCCAGGAGCCAGTCAGGGACGTGGGACCCAGGCGGACCGAGGGCTCTGTGCTCTGGGGCCGGAGAGTGCTCAGAGGACCCACCATGCTGGAAGAAGAGCTGACAGGAAGGAGAAAGAGGTGCAGAGTCCAGGGGCCTCTTTGGTCTCCCTGCCTTCCCATGCCATTCCCTCAGCTAAGAACCAATCTCCTCTGCACTAACCCTCTCCAATCCCTACCAGCCTTCTACATGGGATTCCCAGCCCCTTCACCAAACCCTAGATCAGGTCCTAGGTGTCTTCTACTCCCACCCCCAGCGAGCACTTTCTTGTGTTGTTGTAGGGGAAGCCAGCTGCCCAGTACCCAGTGAATCCCCTGGGCCTAGCACAGGAATTGAGGCTCAGTACATGTCTGGTAAATTTCCGCTCTCTTGGACACGGGGGCCTCTGGGGCCACTTGGCTAAGCTATTATGCAGATAAAATGAGTAACATCTGCAAAGAACCCCCAGCACAGAGTCTGGCATACGGTACACTAGTTTAAAAACCACAGATGGCAGGGGATAGATGCCCAGAACAATGCCTAGCATAAGAGCCCACAAAAAGAGGGAACAGTGTTTCTCAACATTACTGGAAGAATTCCCCGGCATTCAAATTGCAGGCTTCTGGGCCCATCCCTAGAGCCTCTAACTCTGAAGGTTGGCTGCAGGGTCCAAGAAGTTGCACCTATTTTATTTTTTGAGACATCTTGTTCTGTCATCCAGGCTGGAGTACAGTAGCATGATCATGGCTTACTACAGCCTTGACCTCCCAGGCTCATTCAATCCTCTCACTGCAGCCTCCTCAGTAGCTGGGACTAAGGCATACACCACCACACTTGGCTAATTTTTTTTTTTTTTTTTTTTTTTTTTTTTTTTTAGAGACGCGGTCCTGCCATGTGACCCAGGCTGGTCTTGAACTCCTGGGCTCAAGTGATCCTCCCACCTCAGCCTCCCAAAGTGCTAGGATTACAGGCCAGGTGTGAGCCTCCAAGACGGGCCAAAGTTGTTTTTTTGTTTTGTTCTTTTGAGACTGCCTGGCTCTGCCTCCCAGGCTGGAATGGCACCATTATAGATCACTGCAACCTCTCCCTCCCGCCTCCCAGGCTCAAGCCATCCTCCCACCTCAGCCTCCTGAGTAGCTGGGACCACAGGCACATGTCACCACACCTGACTAATTTTTGTATTTTTTGTAGAGATGGGGTTTCACCATGTTGGTCAGGCTGGCCTCGAACTCCTGCACTCAAGCAATCCACCCAACCTTGGCCTTCCAAAATGCTGGGATAACAGGTGTGAGCCACCACACCTGGCTTGAATTTGCATTTTAAAGAAATATCCAGCCAGGCTTGGTGGCTCACACCTGTAATCCCAGCACTTTGGGAGGCTAAGGTGGGAGGATCACTTGAGGTCAGGGGTTTGGGGCTACAGTGAGCACTCCAGCTTGGACAACAGAGTAGGACTCTGTCTCTGAAAAAAAAAAAAAAAGAAAGAAAGAAAGAAAAGAAAAGGGAAGAAAAAAGAGAAATAGAAATATTCCACAGGCAGTCTAAGGACCACACTCTGAGAAACCAACTCATTGACAGATGAATATTTATTAAGCAGCTACTATATGCCAGGTTCAGGTTGGTCTTATTCTAGGGATACAGAAGGGAACAAGAAAAGTCTGTGCCTTCATGGAGTTTACATTCCAGTGAGGGTAGAAAATACCAAGAATGTAAATACATGTAGACGGTCAGTGAGATCAAACAAGTGGGGGACACTGCATGAGCGTGGGAGGCAGGAGGGCCTCTCTGTGAGGTCACTGTGGATAGACGGAGAAGCCAGCCAGCAAACTGGAGGAAAAGCACCCAGACGGACGTCCTTCCCTAAGCTCCCTCAACCCAGGCCCTGAGCCAAGAATATCTGAAAAGGGCCAGGCGCGGTGGCTCAAGCCTGTAATCCCAGCACTTTGGGAGGCCGAGTCGGGCGGATCACGAGGTCAGGAGATCGAGACCATCCCGGCCGACACGGTGAAACCTCGTCTCTACTAAAAAATACAGAAAACTAGCCGGGCGAGGTGGCGGGCGCCTGTAGTCCCAGCTACTCGGGAGGCTGAGGCAGGAGAATGGCGTGAACCCGGGAGGCGGAGCTTGCAGTGAGCTGAGATCCGGCCACTGCACTCCAGCCTGGGCGGCAGAGCGAGACTCCGTCTCAAAAA
>NC_037688.1:55216190-55276521 GCF_003255815.1 Theropithecus gelada
AAAAAAAAAAAAAAAAAAAAAAAAAAAAAAAGAGTATCTGAAAGGAAAGCAAGTCAAATAGTGAAGTCCCGCGAGGACCAGGGTAGGCAGGACAGAGAAGCCGGCGACGGGGAAGGCTGTGGACGGCTTCTTCCCTCCAGGCACGGTGCCCCAGACTTGCTCTAGCTGGGGGCAGAGGTCTGACTCCCCTGCCTTTCGGGAAACGCGGCCCTCACACCATCTCCCTCACTCAACTGTCCCTAGCATCTCGGACCCCAGGGCTGAGCCAGCAGGGCGTGACGCTGCCCGGTGCTGGTACCCCAGGAGCACTGCCTGTATGCATGGGGCCTCCCGCGTAACCTCCCTGATTTGAGGCCTGGGTTCTCAGGATCCCAGAGAACGTGACGTCACCAAAGAGAGGCTGACCCCCATCCCAGCAGGTAGAACAACACATGAGGAAGGCGTGAGACTGGGACCTCCTAGCAGCGGGTGGGGAGCTGTGTGGCACAGCAAGACTCCCAGGGCAGGTGGGCAGCCAGGACCCGGGGCTCCTGCGTCACTTCTTCTTGGCCCGGTCTGCTGCGTCTAGGGCAGCTATGTTGCGGGCAGCCGTGATCAGGTGGATGACACTGATGAGCGACTTCAGCAAGGCGATGGGGGCAGTGACCCAGAGGCCCATCCGGAACAGTCCCACGGAGCCAACTGCAGGAAGGCAGCAGGGAAGTTCGGGGCCCGAAGGAGGGGGCCTCCATCTCCCTGGGCAGCCCAGATCCCCCTCCCATCCTCCTGCCCCGCCCCTCATCTCATACCTAAAGGTCCCTCAGAGAAATGGAACAGGTAGAGGAGGCAGTAGAAGAGTTCATTCCCAGCACACAAGGTGAACAGAGCAGGCTGCACACACAGCAAACAGGCCACATTAGCAAGAGGTAGGCATGTGCCACCCCCTGCCCCCCAGCACTAATGAGGGTGCAATCTCAGCAGATTATTATTTTTTTTCTTTTTTAGAGACACGGTCTCGCTCTGTCATCCAGGCTGGAATGCAGTGGTATGATCATAGCACTGCAGCCTCAAAACTCCTGGTCTCAGCCAGGCGCGGTGGCTCATGCCTGTGGTCCCAGCACTTTGGGTGGCTGAGTCAGGCAGATCACCTGAGGTCAGGAGATTGAGACCAGCCTGGCCAACATGGCAAAATCCCTCTCTACTAAAAATACAAAAATTAGCCGAACGTGGTGGCGCATGCCCGTAGTTCTAGTAGTCCTAGACTCCTGGTAGTCCTCAGGAGGCTGAGGCACAAGAATCGCTGGAACCCAGCAGGCAGAGGTTGCACTGAGCCGGTAACGCGCCAATGAACTCCAGCCTGGGTGACAGAGTGAGACTCTGTCTCAAAAAAAAAAAAAACCTTAGTCTCATGCAATCCTTCCACCTTAGCCTCCTAAATAGAGACTACAGGCGTGCACCACTGTGCCTGGCTAAGCTAATTCAAGGGTTTTTGTGTGTGTGTGTGTGTGTGTGTGTGTGTGTGTGTGTGTGTGTGTGTNATTCAAGGGTGTGTGTGTGTGTGTGTGTGTGTGTGTGTGTGTGTGTGTGTGTGTGTGGAAACAGAGTCTCACTTTGTTGCCCAGGCTGGTCTCAAACTCCTGGTCTCAAGCAATCCCCCCACCTCAGCCTCCCAAAGCGCTGAGATTACAGGCATGAGCCACCATGCCCAGCCATTATCTTTTTAAAAATCCTTCCAGAGGCTGCCTGTGTTCCTGAAATCAAGTCCACACTCCAGCCCTGCAAACCTCTCTGGCTTATCTCCCTCTCCTCTTTCAGTCCCTCCTCTTTGCAGGCCTCATTTCCACTTGTTCCCTGGAGTAATTCACACAGGCCTTCCCCACCAATCCTCCTCCTCCACACCTCAGCTTACAGGCCCCTCCTCCTGGAGTGACTGGGCAGGCCCTGCTCTGTGCCCTTGCTTTCTCCTAGTCTAGGACCAGGGTTCAGCCCAGGGCTTCCCACAGCCAAGAGCCTGAGGGGCGGGGTGTGCAGGAAATGCCTACCCTCGAGGTGTAATAGATCCGAAGCACTGGATTCCCGGACAAGTCGATCATCTTGTGACTCTCACTGCCTCGGACCACAGAACTTAGGGAGAAAACAGGGGAACCCATGAGGTTTCATGACCACTACCGTGCATCCAATCCTCATGTTAACACCTATTGTACAGATGGAAAACTGGGCACGGCTAAGGACCAATATCCTGCCCAAAGCCAGTTACCTATTTCGGGGCAGAGTCAGGATTCAAATACCACATTTGAAAGCTCCTATGCCCCTTCCTATGAGCTGTCACCTATTTGGAATCCTAGAATATCCAGCCAGAAGAGTCCTAAGAATTGCTTAATGCAACTGTAAACATGACTGAAGCTTTAAAGAGAGGCGTGTTTGCCCAGGGTCCTTCTACAAAGCAAAGCTAAAATGGAGCCCTTCCAGGACGCCTAGTGCCATCCCAGACACCCTTCCATCTAAGCTCAGCCCACCCCACTGTAGTGTCTCTAACTGGCCAAGGCCCCCAGAATCGCGGCAGACCTGTGGAGGTGCAGCCAGTGACTGGCCACATCCAAACTCATGCTGAGTTGGAAGAACAGCGTGGCTCGAGGGTACAGCAGGGCCAGGTTGACCAACAGGCACATGGTGGAGCAGCGGTCCGTCAGCATGTCCAGCATGGCCCCAAACCGGGTTCCTGGAAGATTAGGTGGGCAGGGGCTATTATGGCACAGAGACTGCAGGACAGGTGCCCATATTTGGTTTATCACTCTCATGCAGGGTGTAAACGAAGACTGGGAGTGTCCACCTGCCTGGGGAGGAACGCAGGTTGGAAAACAGGCTGTGTGTGAGGTTAGTGGGCAAAGGTCACCATGGCATGAACTGAGAAAGGCATGAGAGTGAAGGGAACAGGGTAGGAGGAGAGGAAAGCTATGTCTGCAGCTCATCAACCCCAGAACCAAGGCTCCAGGGCTAGAAAAAGAGACTTGATGCCTCAGGGGAAGCCTTAGAGTTGGGTCTGGAGAACAGATTAAAAAATTAGTCAACCCTCCAAGAGCCATCACCCGTCCCTCTCCATCCTCCCTCTAAGCATGCCTTCTGGAACCCCAACTACTTATGCAGGGCACACAGTAGGCCTCCAGGAAACACCTGTTGATAGGACTTTTTTTTTTTCCCCGAGACAGAGTCTTGCTCTGTCGCCCAGGCTGGAGTGTGATGGCACAATCTCGGCTCACTGCAACCTCCGCCTCCCAGGTTCAAGCAATTCTCCTGCCTTAGCCTCTTGAGTAGCTGGGATTACAGGCACACGTCACCAAGCCAGCTAATTTTTGTATTTTTTGCAGAGACAGGGTTTCACTATGTTGGTCACTCTGGTCTCGAACTTCTGACCTCGTGATCCGCCCGCCTCGGCCTCCCAAGTGCTGGGATTACAGGCGTGAGCCACCGCCCCTGGCCTGAATGGACTTGTGTTCAGAGAGACCTCCAGCAGCGCCATGGCCACGTCATGTCTTGCTAATCCACACCTCTCACAAGCAGTGAGTTCTCAAGAGCTAGCTTAAATCCCTTCTGCTACAAAATCAGGCCATTCTTGCTGGGCGCAGCACTTTGGGAGGAAGGCAGGAGGATCGCTTGAGGCTAGGAGCTGGGGACCAGTCTGGGCGACACTGCAAGACTCAGTCTCTACAAAAATTTAAAAATTAGCCAGGTGTGGTGGCACGCGCCTGTAGTCCCAGTAAATCAGGACTGAGGTGGAAGGATTACTTGAGCCCAGGAGATGGGGGCTGCAGTGAGCCATGATCGCACCACTGCACTCCAGCCTGTGACAGAGCGAGACGCTGTCTCAAAAACAAAACACAAAACGAAACAAAAAACCCCAGGCCATCCTGTTCTGCTTTTTTCAGAGATGGGAATGACAGCCCTCTGACTCTGAGGTCCTGAGGAGGCAGGGAAGGGAGCAGGGGGTTGTTGGGCGCCAAGGCTGGCTGAGAGGGGTGTCTGTCACCTTGATTAAGAGCGCGAGCAGCATGTCCATCGAAAGCGTCCAGCAGGCCGCTGAGCAGGTAGAAGGAGGAGGCCGTGAGGGGACAGCAGGGCATGAAGTAGAAAGAAATGATGGCGAAGACAATCCGGGCATAACCTTGGAACGGGACGCGGGGAAACAGGGCAGGATTAGGGAGCCCGCCAAGGCCCCTCGCCCTCTAGTCCGCCCCGGGGCCGCGGGCAGCACTCACCGATGAGGTTGGGCACGAACAGGAAGATATTTTCGTCTGGCATCGCAGCGCCTCCCTTCCTGCCCCGGGCCTGCTCTGAAGATGCCAGCGCTGTCCCAGCCCCGTCGCGCGGCCTCAGCCTCCGGCCCGGCTCATCGGCCGCACCACCTGCGCCCTGGACCCCGCCGCCCCAACCCGGCCCCAGATGCTGAATCCCGCAGCCGTCGGAGCATGGGCCGGCCCCGAGACGCGCAGGGCGCAGGGGGCGCGCGCAGCCCGCCCTTCCTACCCGCAACCCCCCTCGCCTCTGCCCGCCCCGCAGGCGCTCCGGGCCTCCAGCTGCGGTCGCCGCTGCTCCAGCTGCGCGTGGCTTTCGGGAACCTCCTCCTCCGCGCCCGTCGTTGCAAAAGTGGAGAGAGGAAAAAGTGGCTTAAAAAATAGTTGCGGCCCCTTTAAGGCCTGTTCGCTTCCTTTCCCTTTTCCTCCCTCCGCCCCTCTCCCTTGGTTCGTACCAAGGCGCAGAGGGGGAGAGGGAGGAAAGAACAATTGACGTCGAGCAAAGGCAGAAACGGAAAAGGAAAGAGCAAAAGAGAAAGAGGCCGAATAAAAATATCTGCTTTCCTTTTCTGGAGGGTTTGACTTCTTCGAGACAAAAATAAGGCGATGAAATTCCTCCTTCTGAGTCTTTGCATCCCCGAGAGGCCAGGATATTTGGTGCAGTCCTCACTTTTCTCCCCGCCCCCTAAGTCTGCAGCCGCCTTTGCTCTCGCAGGCTCCAGGCGGCTAGAGAGGCTCCAGAGCGCCCTGAAGCCGGCTTGCTTCTCGCGTGCCCCTTGTGATAGGAGGATTAGGCCGCAGGCTCCACCCTGCGTCATCCTCCCAAACTTCTCAAGCGTCTGGCGCTTGGGGTCACTGCCCCCAAGGAGGCACCTGGAGGGGTACTGAGGGGAGGCTGGAGGAGCAAACGGGGCGAGCTAGGAAATTCCTCTGTCTTTAGTTCTAGAACCCCTGATCTCCTAGCAACGAGGCTGCGGAACCTCCGCAGACTCCAAGGGTTTTTTAGCGGCCGGTAGCAACACGGAGCCGGCTCCCCCTTTTCCAGCCTTCCTCCCCATCTCCCATTCCCCGTCCCCCACGACCTATACCAGAGGTCCTTAGGCCTCCACGTCTCCCCTTCTGCCTAGTAGCCCAAGGTTTCCACCCATCTGCCAGGTCTGGGGCGTCAAGTTGGCTGCCTTAGCTTGGGAAGGGGCTTGAAAGGGAAGAAATGAGAGGCCCACCAGGCGAAGGGGTGAGGGGTGGGGGGTTGCGGGAGTTCCCTCTCACTCCCGAAGATATAAAGCAACGTTTATTATTATTATTATTATTTTCTTGAGAGAGAGAATGAGGCAGCGGGATGTTTCCTCTAAAGGCCTTGTTTAAACCTGGGCCCGGGGAATGGTGGTGAGCTGAGTTCTGGGGTACAGCGGGCCGGTTTCTCAGGTCAACACAGGCCTCGACTGTTCCCAGGGGGATGGCGTCCACTCCGATGGGGAATGAGGGGGAGAAGAAGAGCAGCTGGCCGTCTCAAGCTTCACCCTCCTTGAGAGGAGGTCCGGTGAGCACTGCAGGGGGCCCTAGAGGTGGGAGTGTAATGAAGTGAAGGCCTCCCAGGCAGAGGCACCCCGTCCCAGGTCTGAGCCACAAGCCCTGAGACTCTAGCTTCAACCCTGAGTCCTGAAGCCCAAACCCATAGCTCTCAACACTAGGCCCTGACTCTAAACCTCCACCAAACCCCACTCCTCCAGATTCAGAGCCTTCTAGCTAAATCTCAAGGCCCAGTCCTTCAAGAGCAAGCTCCTTGGACCCACAGGCCCCAGCCTAGGAACTCCTACACCCAGCACTTCCATGTGGGAGCTCCCAGGCTGAACCTCTCCGACTTTTCCTTTCCCAGGCTTCGTTGTCTCGCTCTGAGGAATACTTGTCCCGGATCAGTGCAGAACTGACGGAGGAGGCTTTGTGCACTGCTTGTTGCCACTTGAACCCTGTGCCCATCAAAAAAAAACAGACACAAGACCAAGCGACTCAGATATCCAAACGTGGTAACCCCCTGCCTCAGGACTATGGTGTCTAGAGAACCGCAGCCCCCATCATGCCTGGTTCCAGTCCCTGACCCTGCCCACCCCTAGCTGAACTCTCCAGGAGTCTGTGCCCATCTCGACCATCTCACAGCCAGCCCTAGGACCTGTGAAGTGCCCCTCTTACCCGCTAACCCAGTACCCACTCCTCACTGTTGGCTGAGAATCCCTTTACCCCGTCTGCCCTGGCCACACCTCTTCCTGGCCATGGGGATAGTCCTTTCTCTGACTAGGTCCTCTACTTCCAGCATTCTTCACCAAGACCTGAGGCACAGACACCCGGTGAGTGAGGCTTCAAGGGAGATGCTCTTTGTTCTGGGAGAGAGATGGGGAACCTGGAGGGGAGAGAGCGAGGGTTTCACAACATCCCAGCAGGGTAGGGGAATTTTTGAACCCTGCACTTCCATTCTATTCTGCCCTGATCCTCAAATTCTGAGTTCTCAGCCCTCTCCCCTCTCTTCCACCATCTCCCGCTCCGACAGAAGCCGTACCTGCAGCAAGGCACACCCCCTGCCAACTCCTCGTGAAAAGGTACATGCAGGGTCCATGGCTGCCAAGGCTATTCGATATTAACCAAACCTTTTGAGTTTGCACTATATGCTGGTCCCTGTCTTAGGAGCTTGGGACACAGAAATGAATGATACAGTCTTGGCCCTCGAAGAGTTCAGTTCAGTGTGGGGACAGACAAGGAAATGGCCAATTATAATACAGTATGGATAAGTTTCCATAATAGAAATTGACACAGTGGGATATTACTCTCGTCCCAACCTTAATTGGGACAGGAAGGAAAGGAACCATGGAGCTGCTGCTGCTTTTTTTTTTTCCTTTTGAGACAGAGTCTTGCTCTGTCACCCAGGCTGGAGTGCAGTGGCACAATCTTGGCTCACTGCAAGCTCCAATTCTTGGGTTCACACCATTCTCCTGCCTCAGCCTCTGGAGTAGCTGGGACTACAGGCACCTGCCACCACACCTGGCTAATTTTTTTGTATTTTTAGTAGAGACGGGGTTTCACCGTGTTAGCCAGGATGGTCTTGATCTCCTGACCTCATGATCTGCCCGCCTCAGCCTCCCAAAGTGTTGGGATTACAGACTTTGGAGCTTCTTGAAGGAGGTAGCACCTAAAGAAATAATTTTCCACAGGGCGCAGTGGCTCACGCCTGTAATCCCAGCATTTTGGGAGGCTGAGATGGGCCGATGACTTCAGGGCAGGAGTTTGAGACCAACCTGGTCAACATGGTGACAGAGGTTGCAGTGAGCCAAGATTGCACCACTGCACTCCAGCCTGGGCGACGGTGAGACTCCATCTCAAAAAAAAAAGAAAAAAAAGAAAGAAAGAATTTTCCAGGAAAAAAGAAAAAAAAAGAGGTTGGTAGGAGTCTTTCAAACAGTTGGAGTTGCATGAACAAAGGCAAAGAGCAGTCTTCGCAGAGCCACTGTGAGCATCTGTGTGTACTTAGGGCAGGGAGAAGCAGTTTAGCAGCTGGAGTCTACAGGCAAGGTAAGAGGGGACTCAAGAGACTTTGTGTGCCTTGTTTAGAGCCATACACACTTTCCTGGCTGGGTGTGGTCGCTCATGCCTGTAATCCCAGCATTTTGGGAAGCTGAAGCAGGAGGATCGCTTGCATCCAGGAGTTTGAGACCAGCCTGGGCGACATGGTGATACCCCAGGCATGATGGCGTGTGCCTGTGGTCCCAGTTACTTGGGAGGTGGGAGGATTGCTTGAGCCCAGGAGTTCAAGAACAGCCTGGGCAACATAGAGAGACCCCATCTCTATAAAAAGTTAAAAAATTAGCTAGGTGTGGTGGCACAAACCTGTGGTCTCAGCTACTCAAGAGGCTGAGGCCAGAGGATCACTTGAGCCTAGCAGGTTGATGCTGCAGTGAACCATGATCATGCCACCGCATTCCAGCCTGGGTGACAGTGCAAGACCCTGTCTCAAAAAGGCAATTTTTTAAAAAAGTAAAAAAAGAAAGAAATAGTAGGAGGAGCTGGGCGTGGTGGCTCATGCCGGTAATCCCAGCACTTTGGCAGGCCAAGGCGGGTGGATCATGAGATCAGGAGTTCAAGACCAGCCTGGCCAACGTAGTAAAACCCTGTCTCTACTAAAAATACAAAAGTTAGGTCAGGCGCGGTGGCTCACGCCTGTAATCCCAGCACTTTGGGAGACCGAGGCGGGCAGATCATCTGAGGTCAGGAGTTCGAGACCAGCCTGGCCAACATGGTAAAACCCTGTCTCTACTAAAAATACAAAAATTAGCTGAGCATGGTGGCATGCACCTGTAATCCCAGCTACTCAGGAGGCTGAGGCAGGAGAATCACTTGAACCCAGGAGTTGGAGGTTGCAGTGAGCCACGATCGCACCACTGCACTCCAGCCTGGGCTGCAGAGCAAGACTGTCTCAAACAAACAAACAAACAAACAAAAAAATTAGCCAGGCATTGTGGCACACACCTGTAATCCCAGCTACTCAAGAAGCTGAGGCAGAGAATCGCTTGAACCTGGCAGGCGGAGGTTTCAGTGAGTCGAGATCGTGCCACTGCACTGCAGCTTGGGCCACAGATCAAGACTCTGTCTCAAAAAAATAAAATAAAAATTAAGCACTTATTATGTGTCAGCACTGCTTGAGGGACTGGGGTGTTGCAGTAACCGAAACAGAGTTCCTGCTATCAAGAGGTTTAAAAAATTAGCCGGGCATGGTGGTGCACAGCTGTGCTCCCAGCTACTCGGGAGGCTGAGGTGGGAGGATCATTGGAGCCCAGGTTGAGGCTGCAGGAAGATATGATTATGCCACTGCACTCTAGCCTGGCTGACAGAGGGAGACCCTGTCTTAAGAAAAATAAAAAAGACATGAGCCTTGGGTCTAAAGAGTGAAAAGACTCTTTCTTGTCTCTTTTATGGAGCTCTTCCTAACAGTCAGTTGGGAAGATGAGCCCGCCCCTCTTTGATGCCCTTGGCTTCTCATGCCTCCCCCGGTTTTTGTCCCTAGAACATGCCTCAAAACTCCTCTTTTGCCACTCGTTAACCACTTCCGTTTGTGGGAACCTCCTAGTCATGAGCAGCAGCATCCCGAAGCCTTCAAAGTGTTCTGGATTCATCACACAACCCTCCAACCTCAGCCAGCAAGGACACCACCAGGAATGAAAGCGCTTTAATAAAGAGACAGGGATCGTTCCCTCCCCCAGCTTGTGCAGTGCTCATGTGTGGTTTCTCTAGGGTGGAGATGCGGAACAGGGGGCCTTTTTTTTTTTTTTTTTTTTTCCTAGATGTGAGTGCTGGATGTGGGCATACATTGGAGTGTTTAGTTTTTTAAAAAAATTTTTGTGGCCAGGAGTGATGGCTCATGCCTGTAATCCCAGCACAGATCACGAGGTCAGGAGATCGAGACCATCCTGGCTAACACGGTGAAACCCTGTCTGTACTAAAAATACAAAAAATTAGCCGGGCATGGTGGCATGTGCCTGTAGTTCCAGCTACTCAGGAGGCTGTGGCAGGAGAATTGCTTGAACCTGGGAAGCGGAGGTTGCAGTGAGCTGAGATTGCGCCATTGCACTCCAGCCTGGGCGACAGATGGAGACTCTGTCTCAAATTTTTTTTTTTTTTTTGTGGAGACAGGGTCTCACTGTGTTGCCCAGGTCTTGAACTCTTGGCCTCAAATGATCCTCCTGCCTCGGCTTCCCAAAATGCTGGGATTACTGGGATCGCTGCACCTGGCCTGTTGACACAGATGAGCACATTGGTCCAAATCCAGCCTCCTGGCCACACTCCAGCACCTTAAGGTCTAGGCCTGTGGCATCTGGCAGGACTCCTCTTACTTCTGAAGAGCCACCTCTGCCAACACTGTTGGGGATGGGGACACTGAGCTACAGCCTCTCCCCTCTGATCTTTGGGCTTCATGCCTGCGAGAACATAGCACACCCATTACTAGCCAGAAAGCAGTGCATTAGGCTTTGCACAGTTTGCGTTTAGCAATGCAAATGCTAAATTCATTTTAGCATTTAGTATTTGCATTGCTAAACGCAAACTGCACAAAGTTTGGCCATTTATTGGAGCCTCCTGAGGAAGTCAATTCCCATCTCTGAGCCTTAGTTTCCTTATCTGAAAAATGGGATTAATAAATGATCCCTGTCCGGTAGGGTCCTTTGGAGAGTTAAAAGACATAATTCAGTCAGGCATGATGGCTCATGCCTGTAATCCCAGGGACATACCGGACAATATGGTGGGAGGATCACTTGAGGACAGGAGTTCAAGACCAGTTTGGGTAACAGAGTGAGCCCCCACATCTAAAAACGCAAACAAGTTAGCCAGGTGTGGTGGAGCACACCTGTAGTCCCAGCTGCTCAGGTGGCTAACGTTGGAGGATCACTTGAGCCCAGGACGTTGAGGCTGCAGTGAGCTATGATGGTGCCACTGTACTCCAGCCTACACTACAGAGACACCATCTCTAAAGAATAAAACAACATAGGCTGGGCGTAGTGACTCACGCCTGTAATCCCAGCACTTTGGGAGGCCGAGGTGGGCGGATCTCTTGAGGTCAGGAGTTTGAGACCAGCCTAGCCAACATAGTGAAACCCTGTCTCTACTAAAACACAAAAATTAACCGGGTGTGGTGGCAGGCTCCTATAATCCCAGCTACTCAGGAGGCTGAGGCAGGATAATCGCTTGAACCTGGTAGGCAGAGGTTGCAATGAGCTGAGATTGTACCACTACACTCCAGCCTGGGTGACAGAGTAAGACTCAGTCGCGAAAAAGAAAAAGAAAAAGAAAAAAAAACAACAACATAATGCATACAATTTGCCTCAGATTCTCCTAAAAGTCCACCCCTTTCTGAATATTTCAGCATCCTTTCAAGTGTCCTAAAAATGTTTAATTGCATTTAAATATAAAATTTTAATTAGGCCAGGCAAGATGGCTCATACCTGTAATCCCGGCACTTTGGGAGGCCCAGGCGTGCGGATCACTTGAGGTCAGGAGTTCGAGACCAGCCTGGTCAACATGACAAAACCCGGTCTCTACTAAAAATACAAAAATTAGCTGGGCATGGGTGCCTGTAGTCCCAGCTACTTGAGAAGCTGAGGCAGGAGAACGGTTTGAACCCAGGAGGTGGAGGTTGCAGCCATTGCACACCAGCCTGGGTGACAAGAGCGAAACTCCGTCTCAAAAAAAAAAGATAAAGTGGAAAAGGACACCCCCAAGGATATAAAACAAGTTCAAATTGGTAGATGGGTCACAGCAGATACACCTAAAATGTTAAAAAGATTGGGGTGGGGGGAAGAAATGGTGTACTTGAATAGATACAAAAATCCTCCAAAGGGGGTTGAATTTTAGGCAAACTGGTCATAAGATAAATTGAAAAGCCAGGCTTGGTGGCTCATGCCTGTAATCCCAGAACTTTGGGAAGTCGAGGAAGGAGGATTGCTTGAGGCCAGGGGTTCGAGACCAGCCTGGGCAACTTAACAAGATCTCATTTCTACAAAAATTTAAAATTTAGGCAGGCACCGTGGCTTGCACCTGTAGTCCCAGCCACTCAGGACGCTGAGGTGGGAGGATCCCTTGAATCTAGGAGTTTGAGGTTGCAGTGAGCTGTGATGGCACCACTGCACTCCAGCCTGGCCGGCAAAGCCAGGCCCTGTCTCTAAAAAGAAAGAAATTGAAAGCTGTTTGCCTCCTGCCCAACAGTGAGAGAAGATGGGTGGCTCCTGTCAGTTCTCTGCCAGCTGGAAGAGGCCCACAAGGTCAAACAAGGCCTGGTGGAGAGGCCACTGCCACCTGGAGTGAGGCTGGTCACAGGGAGGGCTTCACAGAGGTTGAGCCTAAAGCCAGGCTTTCTGACCCCAGGCCAGGTCTCCAGACACTGCCCTCTGCCCACTTTCACATTTCCTCTTCTTTTTCAAATTGTTCCCCTTTCCCCAGCCCTCTCCCCAGAGAGGTGGTCCAGCGCTCGGTGGCCGCCTCCCCACACCCCACCGGCCCAATTACAAGTCATGATTTTCTGTTTATTGCTCAAAAACAAGAATTCAGAAGCAAAGGTGGAGAGACTGTGGGTTGGGGAGATGGCAGGAAGGGGGCAAGGCCTTGTCCCAGCTCTCCCCTTCATCCTTCTTCTGACGTTCCTGGCTGGAGTCAGACCTAGGGCCAGGGCATCTGGGAGGGGGGCGCCTTCAAGGGAACAGTAGAGCTATCGGGGGCAGTCCTTGAGGGGTGCCCTGGGCAGGAGGGGCCGCAAGATTTGCAGGGGGCAGAGTTCCCCTCCCAGAATCCAAAAGCCAGTAGGGTGGGGGGCAGGTCCCTCGTTTGGCAACTGAGAAGAGGCGGCTTTGGGCGGCAGGATGCTGGTTTATTTACTGTAGGATCTCCAGGGCCATCAAAGCCCCCTCATGGGACGGGCAGACTATTTACACAGCCAGGGAGGAGGGCAGCCAGGAGGCAGAGACCGGGTCCCGTACTTCCCCCGGCCCGAATGAGGAGGGAAGGGGCGTCCTGGCTCCTGCAGCTGTAGTCTTGGGGTTCAGATGGAAACTTCATACTCCCGCGTATCCTGAAGACAGAGAGATCAGGTCAGTTGTTGGAGTCTGATAGGGGTGGAAGAGGCAGTCGAATGGGAGGAGGGGCAATGACCCTGGGTTTTAAAGTAACATTGACCACTGGGGACCAGGGGGCCACAGGGGCTAATCTGGCCAGTGGAAGTGTTTGGTTCATCCTATAGTGTCGTAAAATGACACAAGAATCTGAATTTCTGGCTTGTCTTGAATAATTGGAAGATCTGCCAGTTGTGCCTCAGTTTCGACTATGGGGTAGAGCCGTATTCTTCAGATGGGGCTCAAGTCCTCCACTTAGCCACAGTCCTCACTGCTCCCTATTATCCACACGTGGCTTGCTGTGCTCATTGACATGGCCTCTGTGGGCAGCTGAGTTTGAAATTCCCAAGACAGAGATTCCAGAGACCTTGCGAGAAGGTTATGGAGTCCTGGGAGAGCCAAGTGGTGGCTCTTCAGGGGCAGGGGAGGTGCTCACCCCAGCTTCATACAGCGGGTTGCTGAAGTCCGACTCCACGGTGATAGGGCTGTAGGAGTGGGAGCCGGAGAAGCCAAAAAGGGACTTTCCCTGAAGCCTGGGAAAGGGAGAGGATAGAGGAGCTTATGAACAGGGTTTGGTGCCAGGCCCACAAGACGTCTGCCCTGGCTGGCAGCCCCTGTGCAGGCTACTTACTTGGTGTAGTATATGTAAACGCCACTGCCGAGAACAATGACCAAGCCTAGAGGCAGCAAGATGGCCAGGGCCAGGTTCCCCCCTTCCAGCTGCCGTGATGGATCTGTGGTCTGGGTCACTATAGGAGGAGGAGAGGCCGGTGAGCTGTGGTTGGGCCCGGTCCTGAGCTCTCCCAGCCTCCTGCCCTGGGCCTCAAACCCTGGGCTTCATCCCTCCAAGGCCTGGCCTCCTGCCCCGGCCTCTGCCTTGCCCTCCCGACCTGGCCAGCCTGGGTCTCCACCTGTGCCCTCACTGACCTTCCAGTTTTCGGTTGTCCAGGAGCTCCTCATAGGCAACTGCAGGGAGAGGAGGGGGAGGGGATGGGGTCTGAGCCAGGGAGGGGAGGAGGCTGGGAGGGGCCGGGAGCCCAGTGAGGCTGGGCTGGACAGTCTGGTTCTCTCTGCCCTCTGCTCAACCTCAACTTTCTCTCTCCCTTGGTGGGGAAGAGAGAGGAGTGACCAGCACAGGGCCTTTGTCCTCTTTCTCCAGACCCCTAAAAAGTCAGGGTTCCTGGACAGTCTGAGCCAAACTTTAGAATTTGTCAGAGATAGGGAAACTGAGGCCTATCCAGAGAGAGCAAGGGATTTCCAAGCCAAGGCTCCCTCTACGACACCCCTGAGCCAATCCCATGACCTCACACGACCCGGGGCTTCTGGACACACCCGTGAGGACTCGAGGCCACAGGAGGAGAACCGGGAGCTCTGTAGGGTCGCCCATTGGTCTCAAATGTGCTACCTGACTCTCCCAGCCCTGTCACTTCCCAGACACTGGTGTGCCCCTCCTGCCCTGTCTGGCCAGGCACCTTTGCAGAGTGGGGGCTGGCTGGTCCACTGGGAGGGGTGGCCGGGCACACAGGTGATGGTGACCTCGCCGATAAGCTCAAAGCCCTCATAGCAGAAGAAGCGCAGAGACTCGCCCGCCTGGTAGTGGTGCTTGTACAGCGTCTGGTAGCCATTCTCGGGAACCCCTGGGTTCAGGCACGGCTCGTACTTCACTGCGGGGAGCATGCCAGTCACATGCCAGCTGCACTACTGCGCACAGGGCAGACAGGCTGTCCCAGGGCTACCCAGCCACCCTCCCAGGGTGTGCTCCAGACTCACAGGCGCATTTGGGGACCCTGTCGCTCCACTTGGGTGTGCCTGTGTCCCGGCTGTAGCAGGTGAGCATGGCTGCCCCCTCGAGGCTGTACCCTGGCAGGCAGCGGTACTGGACGTGGGAGCCAACGGGGAAGCCAGCGTCTGAGGCGGTGCGGTGCCCGTTGGCAATCTCGCCAGGGTCAGCACAAGTCATGACTGGTGGCAGAAGAACAAGGTCACGGAGAGTGAGGGCCTTCAAAAATCAGCCTGGGCAACACAGAGAGACCCCATCTCTACAACAAATTGAAAAATTAGCCAGGAGTGGTGGCGTGCTCCTGCGGTCCCAGCTACTCAGGAGTTGGAGGTGGGAGGATTGCTCGAGCCCAGTAAGTCGAGGCTGCAGTGAATGGTGAGCGCACTACTGCACTCCAGCCTGGGTGACAGAGTGAGACACAGTCTAAAAAAAAAGAAAAGAAAATCTCCCAGAAGCCTAGGGCTGGGAGAGGCCTGAGCCTCAGGCCGTTTCCTCTGAACACCTCTGCACACACACGCGCTTCCCACCAATTCCTCAGAAGGAAGAGAGCATGAATTGGAAAAACTTAAAATGCAGTGCATTTATTTTCAGACCAGAATGACAGGCTTATTTTTTTTTTCAAAATTCAATGTATGTTGTATTTCAGGCTTCTTTTAGAAAACAGTTTGCTTGGGGAAATCCCAAGCCCCTATCCTGGGGTGAAATTCAAAATATTTAACCACCATACCAGAGCATATGGGCCAAATCCCAGCAGGGTGAGCCCAACATGGCTTGTCATCTGTGGAACAGTAGCTGCCCTCTTTAAAAGGGGCGCAGCTCTTCTGTCCCCAGTATTCTCATTATGCCCAGCCTAGTTCACTCACATACACTGCCTGCCTGCGGGCGTTTGAGTTTACAACCCTGTTGTGAAGGAATCATAATCATAGCCATTTCTTGTATATAAGCCTGAGCTAGGTACCCTGCTAAACATTTTACAAACAAATATAATTCTGTGTGTGTGTGTGTGTGTGTGTGTGTGTGTTTGAGACGGAGTGTCTCGCTGTCGCCCAGGCTGGAGTGCAATGGCGCTATCTCGGCTCACTGCAAGCTCTACCTCCTGGATTCCCAGGCCTCAGCCTCCTGAGTAGCTGGGACTACAGGTGCCCGACACCACACCCAGCTAATTTTTTGTATTTTTAGTAGAGACAGGGTTTCACCATGTTAGCCAGGATGGTCTTGATCTCCTGACCTTGTGAACCACCCGCCTTGGCCTCCCAAAGTGTTGGGATTACAGGCGTGAGCCATGGCGCCTGGCTTTTTGTTTTGTTTGTTTGTTTGTTTTTGAGAGTCTCGCTCTGTCACCCAGGCTGGAGTGCAGTGGCGCATCTCAGCTCAGGGCAACCTCCGCCTTCTGGGTTTAAGAGATTCTCCTGCCTCAGCCTCCTGAGTAGCTGCAGTTACAGGCGTTCGTTAGCACGCCCAGCTAATTTTTGTATTTTTAGTAAAGACAGGGTTTCACTATGTTGGCCAGGCTGGTCTCGAACTCCTGACCTCAGGCAATCCACCCACCTCAGCCTCCCACAGTGCTGGGATTACAGGTGTGAGCCACCACGGCTGGCTCCAAATATAATTCTTTGTTTTGGAGACGACAACTTGCTCTGTCACTCAAGCTGGAGTGCAGTGGTGAGATCACGGCTGACTGCAACCTCAAACTCCTGGGCTTAAGCAATTCTCACACCTTAGCCTCCTGAGTAGCTGGGACTATAGGCATATACCACCATGCCTGGCTATATTTTTTATTATTTGTAGAGACAGGGTCTCACTATGTTGCCCAGGCTGTTCTCAATCTCCTGGGCTCAAGTGATCCTCCCACTTTGGCCTTCCAAAGCACTGCAATTTCAGATGTGAGCCACCACCTAGCACAAACATAATATTTAATCCCAATTATCTTGAGAGGTCAATGTCACTGTCATCTCCCTTGGAGCCCAGGGCTCTCAGGGCAGTCAAAGGACTTGGCCCATGGTCATTCAGCCAGGGAGTGGCAGAGCGGGAATCTGCCCAGGGTCACAGCCAAGGAGCACTGGACAGGGACTCAGAGATGTGGGTCCTGGCACACCTTCAGGCTCAATCTGCTGCCTTGGGCAGGTTCCCTCCTGAGCCCGAGGCAGCAGGGCCAGCCGAACTCTTAGCCTCATCCAGGACTAATATCCTGTGAATCCTTCCAGGGGCGGGGAGCTGTGTCCAGCCCAAATCTGGCTACCTGAGGTTTCTCCCCTTGGTCCCACCATTGCTTTCAGATGCCACATGGAACTACAGCCCCACATCCTTGGGGCTGGCTTCCCAAAATTTGAAGAAAGTGACCAGCTGCCATTCCTTTCTGCTCTTCAATTTTCTTTTACTTTTTTCTTTTTTTTCTTTTTGAGATGGAGTATCACTCCCGTGGCGCAGGCTGGAATGCGGTGGCATGATCTCAGCTTACTGCAACCTCAACCTCCTGGGTTCAAGTGATTCTCCTTCCTCAGCCCCCTGAGTAGCTGGGATTACAGGCGTGTGCCACAACGCCCAGCTAGTTTTTTATTTTTAGTAGAGACGAGGTTTCACCATGTTGGCCAGGCTGGTCTTGAACTCTTGACCTCAGGTGATCCACCACACCTGGCCCTTTCTGCTCTTCTAAAGTATATACACTCCCAGCTCCTTTAAATGTCACCTCCTCTGTGAAACCTCCTGCCCCAGCCCTGAGAAAATTAGCCCACTGCTCTCCCCACAGTCCTTCCTCACACCCAGGGCAGCACGCACCCTGTGAAGTTTCCATCTGCGCTTCACAACCTGAGTCCTACTCCACCAATGGGGAATCCAAGGTTCAGAGATGCTAAGTGCCTCGCCCAAAGTCACCCAGTGATCACCATCCTGCGTATCACTCCCAGATTGTGAGCTCCACAAGAGTATGGAGGGGCTTGAACTCCCTTCTCCTAACCTCAACCCAGCACGGGGCTTCAGTGATGGCATTCAAATAAACCAAGTGCTTTGACAACCTTGGTCCTAGCAAAGTGGCTCCCTACAATTTCAACTGAGAGGACTGTGGGATTGGGGCGGGGCGTAGGACAGGAAGGATGGAGCCAAGTGTGGACACGGGGAGCCCAGTGGGAACCTGGTCGGAGCCCTGTTAGGGGCGAAACTCAGACGCCGCAGAGGAGGGATCAGGAGGGGACGGGGCGGGGCCATGAGACGAGGAAACAGGGACCGAGCCCAGGTCGGTGCAAGAAAGAAGAGGGATGCAGCCCGGAGAAGGTGAGAGGGAGACGCAGAGGGGACAGTTTCCGGGAACCGGGCGGAGGAGTGAGAGCTAAAGGGCATGGGGGCAGGGCCTGAAGAAGATCCAGGAAGGACCCCGAGCGAAGGGACGGAACACAGAAAGCAAGGGGGCCGGTACAGGACAGGGCGGGGGCGGGGCCCACAGCGAAGGGGCGGGGCCGACAGGACGCGGGCGGGGCCGGCTCACTCTTTTGGCAGGCTGGCGGCGCGGCGCTCCAAGAGAGGTCCCACTGGCAAGTGAGAATGTCGGAGCCTAGCAGCTCGTAGCCAGGCTCGCACTGGTAGGTGAGCACCGTGCCCCGGATCAGGTCCCCGTGGGATGCCGTCCTCCAGCCCCACTCCGGAGGTGGCAGCTCGGGGCACGTGTCGTTCCTTGGGACCTCTGCAGGGGAGGGAGGGCGAGTTTGGAGGCTGCCGTTTTAACTCCGGGCTCCCTTCCAGCCTCGGAGGCTTTGCTCTGTGCCCCCTCCCGGGATCTGTCTCTCTCTCTCTTTCTTAGAGACAGGGTTTCCTCTGTCGCCCAGGCGGAGTACAGTGGTACAAGCATAGCTCACTGCAGCCTCAACCTCTTGGCTTCAAGCGATCCTCCCACCTCGGTCTCTCAAGGCCCTGGGATAACAGGCGTGAGCCACCACGACCGGCCACCTCCCGGGATCTCTGGCTTGCCCGACCCGTGCCCATCCCGGGACTCTATCCCTCAGTACCTTTGAAGTGCAATACGAAGCCCTGGCCCAGGCCTGGATTTGGGGGCCCGGGCGGTGCCTGAAACTGCAGTGTGAGGTCGGGCCCAGAGGAGAGGAGACGGCGGCGCGGTTGAGGTCCCCGCAGCTGGGCCAAGACTCGGGCGCTGGGACCGTCCCCGTCGAACAGTGTCAGCATGTCCCCTTCCCGCACATTCAATCTGCAGGGAGTGGGACCAGACAATGGGGTGGGGCTGCGACTGGCCCCTCCCATCCAGCTCTGCCCCATCCTCAACTCTGCTCATTGGTAGCCCCTCCTACTCTCCAGCCCCGCCCATAATTTCCTCTATTCTATGGCTCCTCCCATGTCCTACTACCCAATCCCTAACCTTGCTTATTACTAATTCCGCCCACTGTCCAGTCCCTCCTTCATCACCATGGGATCCAAAGCCTAGCCCAACTCCAGCTCTGGCCAATCATAGACCAAATTCGCTTCCACCCTACACAACTCTAGGCTCTGCCTGAGTACCTGCTCTGAAGCCACGCCCACTTCAGCTTCTGTGCCGTCTCAAGACCCTCTAATACCAATTCAGCTCACTGGATTCTCCTCAGCCCTCCCCAACTTGTTGGTGATACCGCAACAGTTTGGGTCTGTGTTCCTGGAAGTAGCTCCATGGGCAGCCTCAGAAACCTCCAAAGAGTGAGAGGCACCAGGCCAGAGCCCCTTGTTCACAATAGCCCCCAAGGAAGGCTGCATTGCCCTATTTATTTGTCCGAGGTTGCCTGGCTAATACGTGATTTGAGCCCAGCTCTCTCACCTCTATCCTGAACCCTTAGTGCACCAGCCTATCCACCGAATTCTGGATAGATACGCAAGAGCCAGGCAGGCTCAGAATGCAGGCTAGTGCATTGGCATACCACACTTTGCTGAGCCTACACCCGTCGCACCCTCTGCAGAACCCAAACATACATCTCAACTTGGAGCAAGATGCGCTTCTCTTCCTGGACGTGTAGGCCCCACACGCAGTCCTGGCCCGGGCTATAGCTCTGGGGCCAGTCGGGAGAGAGGACCACACCAGCTGGCTCCGACAGCTCCCCTCCACACATGGCTAGGGAAAAAGGGGTGTCAGGTTCGGGACCCAGGTGGGCATGCCATCTCCATTTCACCACGGTCCTCACCACTCGTGATGCATGTACCACATCACCTCGCTTGTTTCCTATTACCTATGATCCACCTGCTTCTTTTATTCTTTTATTCTTTTATTTTTATTTATTTATTTTTTCACTTTTTTTTTGAGACACAGTCTCGCTCTGTCGCCCAGGCTGGAGTGCAGTGGCGCAATCTCAGCTCACTGCAAGCTCCATCTCCCGGGTTCACGCCATTCTCCTGCCTCAGCCTCCCGAGCAGCTGGAACTACAGGCGCCCACCGCCACACCCGGCTAATTTTTTTGTATTTTTAGTAGAGACGGTGTTTCACCCTATTAGCCAGGATAGACTCAATCTCCTGACCTCGTGATCCGCCTGCCTCGGCCTCCCAAAGTGCTGGGATTACAGGCATGAGTCACTACGCCTGGCCCTTATTTTTATTTTTTTAGATGGAGTCTCACTGTGTCGCCCAGGCTGGAGTGCAGTGGCACAATCCCGGCTCACTGCAATCTCCACCTCCCAGGTTCAAGCGATTCTCGTGCCTCAGCCTCCCAAGTAGCTGGGATTACAAGCACGCACCACCATGCCTGGTTAATTTTTGTATTTTTAGTAGAGACGGAGTTTCACTATGTTGACCAGGCTGGTCTCCAACTTCTCACCTCAGGTGATCCACCTGCCTGAGCCTCCCAGAGTGTTGGGATTACAGGCGTGAGCCACCGTGCCTGGCTTTATCCACCTGTTTCTTTTTCTTTTCTTTTTTCTTTCTTTCTTTTTTTTTTTTTTTTTTGAGAAAGAATTTCACTCTTGTTGCCCAGGTTGGAGTGCAGTGCTGTGATCTCGGCTCACCGCAACTTCCGCCTCCTGAGTTCAAGCGATTCTCCTGCCTCAGCCTCCCGAGTAGCTGGGATTACAGGCATGCACCGCCACACCCAGCTAATTTTGTATTTTAAGTAGAGACAGGGTTTCTCCATGTTGATCAGGCTGGTCTCGAACTCCCGACCTCAGGTGATCTACCTGCCTCTGCCTCCCATAGTGTTGGGATTACAGGCGTGAGCCACCGCACCCAGCCATGATCCACCTGTTTCTTGCCACGTCTAGGTCCTTTTGTGTTCAATATCCAGTCCTGCTCTTAACAAACCCCACCCACTCTCCACTCCAGCCTGCCCAATCTGTGACTTAACCCAACAGCAGTTATTGCTCTTGAAGACATTTGGGTTTGTGACCCCTGCATTCAGTAACAAGCCCACCAGTCATTCAGCTAAGAAAACAGTCTCTGAAGGGACAGGGATTTACCCAAGGCTTGGGTTGATTAGGTCTGGATATGCAGCCTTCCTTTCTGAATGGCCTTGCTGGGATTTCCAGTTCAGGGGGCATCATGGACTGAAAGACCTGCCTGCGAAGAGGAAGGCTCACCTTTGCAGGCCGGCTCTGTGTCGTTCCAGTGGGGTTCTGTGGGATCCACACATTCGATGGCATTGGGGGGTCCAGGGGGCTCCAGGGCATATCCTGGGAGGCACGAGAAGGTTGCCAGTGCCCCTGGGCGATACTCAGGGTCCGTGGTAGTGACATTTCCATGTGCCAGGAAGGGGGCGAAGCAGCGATCCTCCTCAAAGGCTGGGAAGGAGTCAGTCATAACAATTAAGCATTAGGGCAGGCCTCAAGGGATCTCAAATTGGGGATGTGAGCTGAATTGGGGTGTTGTTTGGCCACTCCCTGGGCTTTTTTTTTTCTTTTTTTTTTTTTTTTGAGACAGAGTCTTGCGCTGTCGCCCAGACTGGAGTGCAGTGGTATGACCTCGGCTCCCTGCAGCCTCTGACTCCCAGGTTCAAGCAATTCTCATGCCTCAGCCTCCCAAGTAGCTGGGATTACAGGTGTGCACCACCATGCACAGCTAATTTTTTTTTTTTTTTTCCTGAGACAGAGTTTCACACTTGTTGCCCAGGCTGGTGTGCAATGGCACGATCTTGGCTCACCGCAACCTCCGCCTCCTGGGTTCAAGCGATTCTCCTGCCTCAGCCTCCTGAGTAGCTGGGATTACAGGCATGTGCTACTACGCCTACCTAATTTTTTTGTATTTTTAGTAGAGACAGGGTTTCTCCAGGTTGGTCAGGCTGGTCTCAAACTCCTGACCTCAGGTGATCTGCCCGCCTCAGCCTCCCAAAGTGCTGGGATTACAGGCATGAGCCACCGTGCCTGGCCAATTTTTGTATTCTTAGGAGAGATGGGGGTTTCACCATGTTGGCTAAGGCTAGTCTTGAACTCCTGGCCTTAAGTGATCTGCCTGCCTCAGCCTCCCAAAATACTGGGATTACAGACATGAGTCACTGCGCCCAGCCTGGGTTTTTTTTATTTTTTATTTTTTTAGAAACAGGGTCTCACTCTGTTGCCCAGGCTGGAGTGCAATGGTGTGATCACAGCTCATTGCAGCCTAGATCTCCTAGGCTCAAGCGATCCTCCCACCTCAGCCTCTCCAGTAGCTGGGACTATAGCATGCACACCCCACCCAGCAGCTCATTTTCCAATTTTTTTTTTTTTTTTTTTGGTAGAGATGGGGTTTCACCATGTTACTCAGGCTGGTCTTGAACACCTGACCTCAGGTGATCCACTGGCCTCGGTCTCCCAAAGTGCTGGGATTACAGGTGTGAGCCACTGCCCTGGGGTTGGTGAGTTTTTAAAAACTGAATGCCACTGGGTTTAGCATTCACTCTCCAGATTGTCAAAAAATTTCTAACACTCCTCATTCACATATTTATATTGCCTCCCTGGCCTCTTGAGGGAAGCCCCTGGGCTAGCCAAATCCCAGCCACCATTCTACAGAGAGGAAATTCATAGACGAAAAAGCCACTTGCTCAAGGTCACCCAGAAGACAATGGCAAAAGCAGGTCTCAAACCCAGATGGCTTGATTCCCAGCCACAGATACTTGGCTCTGGAAACGGCAAAGACGGGCGGGTAAGGGTAGGGGTGCCTTTGGAGAACTGGCTGGTGTAGGTATATTCTCTCCTCAGAAATAACAATTGGATTCTGATCATCCATGCTGTTGCTAGAACCCAACATTTCAGCTAATGCAAAAACTACTCAGTTTTTACTTTAGACTAAGTCAACAAAAGTGAACATTTGTAGAGCATTTGAGTTTCTGTGCACCTGATCAGATCGTAGCTGCAAAACTCCCTGTGAGTTAAGATTTAGGTGCCTATGATACCAATGAGGAATCCTTTTCTTTCTTTTTTTTTTTTTTTTTGAGATGGAGTTTCGCTGTTGTTGCCCAGGCTGGAGTGCAATGGTACGACATCGGCTCACTGCAACTTCTGCCTCCCAGGTTCAAGTCATTCTCCTGCATCAGCCTCCAGAGTAGCTGGGATTACAGGCACCCACAACCACCCCCAGCTAATTTTTGTATTTTTTTAGTAGAGATGGGGTTTCACCATGTTGGCCAGGCTGGTCTCGAACTCCTGACCTCAGATGATCCACCCGCCTCAGCCTCCCAAAGCGCTGGGATTACAGGCATGAGCCACCACACCGGGCCTTTTTGCTTTTTTTTTATATATATTTTTTATTTTATTTTAATATTTTATTTTTTATTTTTTGAGACCAAGTCTCGCTCTGTTGCCCAGGCTGGAGTGCAGTGGCATGATCTCACTTCACTGCAACCTCGGCTTCCCAGGTTCAAGCGAGTCTCGTGTCTCAGCCTCCCGGGTAGCTGGGATTACAGGCACGTGTCACCACGTCTGGCTAATTTTTGTGTTTTTAGTAGAAATGGGGCTTTGCCATGTTGCCCAGGCTGGTTTCAAACTCCTGGGCTCAAATGATCCACCTGCCTCAGCCTCCCAAAGTGCGGGGATTACAGGCATGAGCCACTGCGCCCGGGCTTTTTTATTTATTTTTAAAAATGAGGTCAGACATGGTGGCTCACAACTATAATCTCCACACTTTGGGAGGCCGAGGCAGGTGAATCATCTGAGGTCAGGAGTTCGAGACCAGCCTGACCAACGTGGTGAAACCCCATCTCTACTAAAAATACAAAAATTAGCTGGGCATGGTGGCTAACACCTGTAATCCCAGCTACCCAGGAGGCTGAGGCAGGAGAATCACTTGAACCCGGAAGGCAGAAGTTGCAGTGAGCCGAGATTGCGCCATTGCATTCCAACCTGGGTGACAAGAGCAAAACTCCATCTCAAAAAAAAAAAAAAAAGAAAAAAAGAAAAACAATGAGACGGGGTCTTGCTTTGTTGCCTAGGCTGGAGTGCAATGGTGGGATCACAACTCACAGCAGCTTTGACCTCCCAGACTCAAGTGATCCTCCTACCTCAGCTTCCTGAGCAGCTGGGACCATAAGCGTGCACCACCACACCTGGCTAATTGTTGGTTTCGTTTTGTTTTGTAGAGACAAAGGTCTTGCTATGTTGCCCAGGCTGGTCTCAAACTCCCAGGCTCAAGTGATCCTCCCATCTTAGCCTCCCAAAGTGCTGGGATTACAGGCGTAAGCCATTGTGCCTGGCCACAGTGAAGAATCTTAAATTCGTAGAACAGTGTGGCCTACAACTATGGAGGCATGTCTCAAAACTTGCCATTTTCACTAAAAGACCTGGGCTGTTCGTACTTTAACACTCCCAGAATCTATCCCGCAATTGATTTTTGTAGATCCACTGTTCTATTTCACTATTACTTAACCTGCAAGGTATCATGTCCAAATCCTAAGCATCCATTACAGCCCAGTGTCAATTCCATTTCTTCCATGATTCTCATCAAACACTAGACCCTCCCGTCTCTGAGCACTTCACTTCACGTTTTTGGTCTCTCTCTTGCTACTGTTTATACAACTCCTCTGTTTTCAGCCACAATGAAATTCTGTTTCCCAAACATACCAAGCATTTCTCTACTTGCTCTTTCCCAAAGTTCCTTTCTTTCCTTTCCTTTTCTTTTGTTTTCTTTTCTCTTTTTTTTTTTTGACAGGGTCTTGCTCTGTTGCCCAGGCCGGAGCGCAGTGCTGCAATCATAGCTCACTGCAACCTCTTGGGTTCAAGTGATCCTCCCACCTCAACCTTCCATGTAGCTGGGACTAGAAGTGTGTGCCACCACATCTGGATCTATATATATATGTGTGTGTGTGTGTGTGTGTGTGTGTGTGTGTGTATATATATATATAAAATTTTTTTTTTTTAATTTGCAGACACAGGGTCTCACTATGTCGCTCAGACTGGTTCTCAAACCTCCGGCCTCAAGCAATCATCCCACCTTGGCCTCCCAAAGTACTGGGATTAGAGACATGAGTCACCACAACTGGCCTTGATCTTCCTCTTTTTTTTTTTTTTTTTTTGAGACGGAGTCTCGCTCTGTCGCCCAGGCTGGAGTGCTGTGGCCGGATCTCAGCTCACTGCAAGCTCCGCCTCCCGGGTTCCCGCCATTCTCCTGCCTCAGCCTCCCGAGTAGCTGGGACTACAGGCGCCCGCCACCTCGCCCGGCTAGTTTTTTGTATTTTTTAGTAGAGACGGGGTTTCACCGTGTTAGCCAGGATGGTCTCGATCTCCTGACCTCGTGATCCACCCGTCTCGGCCTCCCAAAGTGCTGGGATTACAGGCTTGAGCCACCGCGCCCGGCCGATCTTCCTCTTTTAAAATATCCTCTGTTGGTTGGGCAGGGTGGCTCACGCCCGTAATCCTAGCACTTTGAGAGGCCGGGGTGGGAGGATCACTTCAGCTCAGCAGTTAGAGATCAGCCTGGGCAGTATAGTGAGATGCTGTCTCTACAAAAAATTAAAAAATTACCCAGGCATGGTGGTGCACGCTTGTGGTCCCAGCTACTAGGGAGGCTGAGGCAGGAGGATCACTTGAGCCCGGCAGGTTGAGGTTGCAGTGAACCATGATGGGGCCACTGCACTACAGCTTGGGTGATAAAGCAAGACCTGTTTCAATAATAATAATAATAAAAAAATACCTTCTGTCCTATAAGGCCAAGTTCAAGCGCTTCTTCCTTCACGATCACTTCCTTGTTTCTACCCCTTCACATTCATTCCCCTTCTTCTGGTAACAGCACCCCAATTTTAATTTTGGGATGCATGCCTACCCCACTCCCAGTCCACAAGGTTGAGTTGAAGCCCACCAGGGGAGGCCACATGAGGCAGATTAGCCTATCTCAATACTGCCTTCTCCTAGCTCGGTGATTGGCTCAGGCTAAGGCCAACCAGGACCTCAGCCAGGTCAATGAGTGCCTCTCCTGGCACTTTTGCTGAGCTCTCAGGAAATACATGGGTGTTCTCTCTGGTGAGGTTACTAAGTTGGTGGTATGGACTGGGCAAGGTGGCTCACGCCTGTAATGCTAGCACTTTGGGAGTTCCACGGGGGCAAATCACTCGAGCCCAGGAGTTCAAGACCAGCCTGGGCAACATGGTGAAACCCTGTCTCTACTAAAAACACAAAAATTAGCTGGGCGTAGTGGTGCATGCGTGTAGTCCCAGCTACTGGGGAGGCTGAGGCATGAGAATCGCTTGAACCTGGAGGAGGGGGCTGCAGTGAGCTAAGATTCCGCCACTGCACTCCAGCCTGGGTGACAGAGAGGGACTCTGTCTCAAAATAAATAAATAAAAATGAATAAAAGTTAAAAAAAAAAACTGCCAGGCATGGTGGCTCACACCTGTAATCCCAGCACTTTGGGAGGCTGAGGCGGGCGGATCACCTGAAGTTGGGAGTTCGAGACCAGCCTCACCAACATGGAGAAACCCTGTTTCTACTAAAAATACAGAATTAGCTGAGCGTGGTGGCGTATGCCTGTAATCCCAGCTACTCAAGAGGTTGAGGCAGAAGAATCGCTTGAACCCAGGAGGTGGAGGTTGCAGTGAGCTGAGATCACACCATTGCCCTCCAGCCTGGGCAACAAGAGCAAAACTCCATCTCAAAATAAGTAAATAAATAAAGGCCAGGCGCGGTGGCTCACACCTGTAATCCCAGCACTTTGGGAGGCTGAGGCGGGCGGATCACGAGGTCAGGAATCGAGACCATCCTGGCTAACAAAGTGAAACCCCGTCTCTACTAAAAATACAAAAAAAAAAAAAAAAAAAAATTTAGCCGGGCGTGGTGGCAGGCGCCTGTAGCCCCAGCTACTTGGGAGACTGAGGCAGGAGAATGGCATGAACCCAGGAGGAGGAGCTTGCAGTGAGCTGAGATCGCGCCACTGCACTCCAGTCTGGGCGACAGAGCAAGACTCCATCTCAAAAAAAAAAAAAAGAAAATAAATAAATAAAATAAAATAAAAACTAAGTTGGTGGTAAATCAGCAGCTATGTCCATCGCACAGGGAAAGCCTGCCTGAGAATGAAGCCAACACAGAGGAAAGAACTGAGATACTGAGATAACTGGTCTCTGGGCTGTGTACCTGGATCCAGGCATGCATGAAGCTTAAACAGAGAAGGCTGCCTCCGGAAAGGAGAAGGGGTCCCTAGAAGAGATCCTTGCAGTTTTGGGGCAGGGAGGCAAGTCACGTTTCAGGAATCCCAGCATGGAGATGAACAGGCATGGAGTTTGTGCTTCCAACTATGCCTGGTGTCAGGAAGAGGGGACGGTGTGGCGGCTGGGGTCCAGTGGGGGAGTGAGTCACTTACCTTCAAATCGGAGGCTTAACAGCAGGGGATTGGCAGGTGTCTCTGACAGCAGCTCCACATAGAGGGACTGGGCGTCACTGATGAGACCCCGCTCAGGGACATCGTCCATGTCTGAATCATAGATCACGGGGGATAGGGGGCTGCCCCCTGAGCGCACCATCAGCCTGGGATGGACAGAATCATGACCAGGAGCTCAACCTCCCTCACAAGCTGCCTCACCCCTTGCCCGCTCTCCTAACTTATTTTTATAGCTGTTATCATCACACATTAACTATATGCCACACACTCTTCTAAGCACTTACACATTCTTTCTCATTTAATTTTCACAAGAACTCTTGAGTCAGACACTATTATTATCCCTTATTTTATAGAGGAGGATATTGGGGCATAGAAAGATCAAGTGACCTGTCCAAGGTCACAGAGCAAGTAGTGGCAGGGCTGAGATACCTAGTTGCTAGGTAAAGGATGTTAATGATGATGAAGATAGCAGATGCTTGACCAGGCACGGTGGCTCAGCTCACACCTGTAATCCCAGCACTTTGGGAGGCCAAGACGGGTGGATCACCTGAAGTCAGGAGTTCAAGACCAGGCTGGCCAAAATGGTAAAACCCCATGTTTACTAAAAATACAAAAATTAGCCAGGTGTGGTGGTGCATGCTTGTAATCCCAGCTACTCAGGAGGCTGAGGCAGGAGAATCGCTTGCATCTGGGAGGTGGAGGTTGCAGACAGCCGAATTCATGCCACTGCACTCCAGCCTGGGTGACAGAGTGAGACTGTCTCAAAGAAAAGAAGAAGAAGAAGAAGATAGGCCACATGTGGTGGCTCATGCCTGTAATCCCAGCACTTTGGGAAGCCGAGGTGGGCAGATCACGAGGTCAGGAGATCGAGATCATCCTGGCTAACACGGTGAAACCCCATCTCTACTAAAAAAAAAAAAAAGTACAAAAAATTAACTGGACATGGTGGCATGCACTTGTAGTCCCAGCTACTCAGGAGGCTGAGGCCGGAGAATCACTTGAGCCCGGGAGGCAGAGGTTGTAGTGAGCCAAGATCGCGCCACTGCACTCCAGCCTGGGTGACAGGGTGAGACTCCATCTCAAAAAAAAAAAAAAAAAAGAGGATAGCAGACACTTTTATAGTGCTTATTGTCTTAGGCGCCATTTTAAGGACTTTATATAACTTCAGCACTTATCCTCACAGAAACCTGAAGAGGGAGGTACTGTTATCTCCGTTCTATAGATGAGGAAGCTGAGGCACAAAGAAGTTAAGTGATTTGTCTCAGGTTGCACAACTACACTTCCTAAGAAAGGCTTAGGACTGGCCAGGCGCAGCGGCTCAAGCCTGTAATCTCAGCACTTTGGGAGGCCAAGGCAAGCAGATCACCTGAGATCGGGAGTTCGAGACCAGCCTGACCAACATGGAGAAACCCTGTCTCTACTAAAAATACAAAATTAGCTGGGCGTGGTGGCGCATGCCTGTAATCCCAGCTAATCAGGAGGCTGAGGCAGGAGAATCGCTTGAACCCGGGAGGCGGAGGTTGCTGTGAGCCGAGATCGCGGCATTGCACTCCAGCCTGAGCAATAAGAGTGAAACTCCGTCTCGGGAAAAAAAAAAAAAAAAAAAAAGGCTTAGGTCTAAACTGTGATGCCTATCTCAACCAGGATCCACCCCAGCTGTGTCCAAGTCCCCACTTAGCCTCCCTATTTCCCTGAGGTGGGGACCTTTTTTTTTTTTTTTTTTTGATGGAGTCTCGCTGTGTTGCCCAGGTTAGAGTGTAGTGGCCCGATCTTGGCTCACTGCAAGCTCCGCCTCCTGGGTTCATGCCATTCTCCTGCTCAGCCTCCCGAGTAGCTGGGACTACAGCTGCCCACCACCATACCTGGTTAATTTTTTTTTTTTTTTTTTTTTGTATTTTTAGTAGAGATGGGGTTTCAGTGTGTTAGCCAGGATGATCTCGATCTCCTGACCTTGTGATCTGCCCACCTTGGCCTCACAAAGTGCTAGATTACAGGCATGAACCACCATGCCCGCCCAAGGTGGGGACTTCTGACCCGAGACCCAGACCCTCACCGGTCATTGTCCTCATCCAGCGAGACCCTCTCGAAGTGCAGGTGCAGCCGGCGCCCCTCAGCTGCTTCAATGACCCAACGGCAGGTGAGGTTGGGCCCTACAGCTCCCCCAGGCTCTGGGGACACGATGCGGCCCAGTGTGGCATTGTGGATGGTGCCACCACAGGATGCTGTGGGCAGAGGAGGGGCAGGTTAAGGTCAGCCTGAGGTGACTTGTCCTTCTCCTCGGGGCCTCGGCCTGTTTTCAGAGCTGTTGCATTCACACCTTTGGCTGGGATCCAGCCCAGGGCTGGCCTCTGTCCCATGGAGTCACCCCAGAGGACGGGACCTTCTCCAAGCATGAGCCAGGAGAGAAACTAGCCCTGTTACAGGAGAACCCCAAGATTGACACCTCCTAGGATGGAGACACCACTAAAATGAAGACTCTCCAGCTATGGATACTCTAGGATGAGGAGTTACGAGGATCCCTAAAATTGAAAGCCTCAGCTGGGAAATCTTTAAGACAGGACTTTCAGAATGAAGACACCACGGGATGGGAATCCCAGTAGGAGGCTCTCCAGGACAGAAGCCCTCTCGACATGAACCCTAAGAATGGTTTCCTCTAGGATGAGGATGCTACCCCAGAAGGGACCTCCAGAATGGTGACTCCCAAAATAAAATCTCTAGTGGGACACCCCGAGATGGAGACCACCCAAGGATGCAGACACCTGAAGGAGAGAGACCCTCTGCATAAAGAGCTCTGGCTGCAGACCCCAGGATGGGGACTCCTCAGGGTAGATAAACACCCCTTCAGAATGGGTTTTTCCCAAAGGTGGACACCCCTGAGATAGGACCCTCCCAATGTGGTTCCCAGGACAGACGGCCCCACCCACTGTGGCAGGAAACTCACCCATGCAGCTGGGGGTTTCGCCATTCCAGGATGGCCGGGTGCCATTGAGGCAGATGAGGGTCTCCTCTCCCTGCAGCTGGTAGCCCGAATCACAGTGAAAGGTGGCAGTGCCCCCAGGGTGCAGGTCCGTCACACTCACGTCCCCATGGGCCGGCCGGGGAGGGAAGCCACAGCTCAGGAGGTAGGCTGCACCAGACAGACAGGGGGTAGCAGGGCTCACTTTCCTATGCCTCCCTTTCGGACTGATCCCCCAGCACTTCCCCCCTCTCCTTTCAGGCCAGCCTGCCAGGGGCACACACTGGCTCCATACTGGCGTACATACCGAGAAATAAGAGCTCCTCACACAGGCACCTTGCCTCATGAAGAGGAAATTCCAACATCCCTTATCTCCCCCACTCATTGTAATTCACCCCCGTTGGCCCCCATTTAATAGATGAGATATCTGAGGTTCAAACAAGTTATTCTGGACCCTGCTACTCATTTGTTGTGTGACTTCAGGCAAATCAATGAACTACTCTGAATTTCATCCAGCTCTAATAACAGATAGTATTTGCAGAGCTTGGCCGGGCGCAGTGGCTCCAGCCTGTAATCCCAGCACTTTGGGAGGCTGAGACAGGCGGATCACGAGGTCAGGAGATCAAGACCATCCTGGCTAACACGGTGAAACCCCATCTCTACTAAAAAATACAAAAAACTAGCCGGGCGAGGTGGCGGGCGCCTGTAGTCCCAGCTACTCAGGAGGCTGAGGCAGGAGAATGGTGTGAACCCGGGAGGCGGAGCTTGCAGTGAGCTGAGATCCGGCCACTGTACTCCAGCCCGGGCGACAGAGCGAGACTCCGTCTCAAAAAAACAAAAAAAGTATTTGCAGAGCTTGTTCAGCTCCCAGAGTGAGTCCACACAGAGATTTTGAGGTAAGCAGACAAAGATTATGTGACCTGGCTAGGTGTGGTGGCTCACACCTGTAATCCCAGCACTTTTGGAGGCTGAGGCAGATGGATCACAAAGTCAAGAGTTCGAGACCAGCTTGGCCAACATGGTAAAACCCCGTCTCTAAAAAAATATAAAAATTAGCCGGGCATGGTGGTGGGTGCCTGTATTCCCAGCTATTTGGGAGGCTGAGGCAGGAGAACACTTGAACCCAGGAGGCAGAGGTTGCAGTGAGCCGAGATCGTCCCATTGCACTCCAGCCTGGGCGACAAGACCAAAACTCCATCTCAAAAAACAAAAGATTATGTGACCTGTTTTGCAGATGTGAACACTGAGTCTCCAAGTTATTAAATGTTTCTCTTTGCATTTTTCTCCCCTCCACACATACAGCCTTTCTTCCACCAAGGTACCCTGTGGTATACCCTCAGCTTCCATCCAGAAGAACCAATTGAAACTTTTTTTTTTTTTTTTTTTGAGATAGGGTGTCACTCTGTTGCCCAGGCTGGAGTGCAATGGCACGGTCATAGCTCACTGGAACCTTGAACTCCTGGCCTCAAACCATCCTCCTGACCCAGCCTCCCAAGTAGTTGGGACTACAGGTTTGTGCCACCGTGCCCCACTAATTTTTAAATTTTTTGTAGAGATGACATTTCAGTATGTTGCCCAGGCTGGTCTTGAATTCCTGGCCTCAAGCAAACATGAAACTTCTTGAGGACATTTGACTATTTTGTCTTTTTGTTTTTGTTTTTGAGGAGGAGTCTCACTCTGTTGCCCAGGCTGGAGTGCAATGGAATGCAATCTCAGCTCACTGCAACCTCCGCCTTCTGGGTTCAAGCGATTCTCCTGCCTCAGCCTCCCGAGTAGCTGGGATTACAGGTGTGCACCACCATGCCCAGCTAATTTTTGTATTTTTAATAGAGATGGGATTTTACCATGTTGGCCAGGGTGGTCTCCAGCTCCTGACCTCTTCAGATCTCCTGACTTCACTTTCACTGGGGGATTCATTTACAGGCCAATGAGTATTAAGGTCTTTAAAGACAAAATAATCTCTAAAGGCACAGTGGCTCACACCTGTAATCCTAGCACTTTGGGAGGCTGAGGCGGGTGGATCACCTGAGGTCAGCAAAAAGACCCAGGCCTTGTCCTCAGGAGTCCATCGTCTACTGAGATAAACATAAGAACAACCTTCTAGAACACAGTGGTTTCAATAAATGGTAGTCTTGGTAATGGCTGCTGCCAACAGAATCAAGTCTGAATGCTTTAGTTTGACATTCAAGCCCCTTCCACAGTTAAATGCAGCCCAGCACATTCCAGCTTCAGGGTTGAGCTTCCAAGACCAATATAGCCTATGTTTCCACCTCCATATTTTCCCTTGTGCTCTCCCCCTACTTTCTTGTGTTTTAAGAGATCAGACTGGGAGGCTTACGTACCACCTCTTCCGGGAAGCCTTCCTGACTCTACATCTCTCCAACAGTTACTTGTTCTCTTACCTATACACAATCCTGCATGCATGATTTTGTCATCACATTAACCATTGTCTTTTTTTTTTTTTGAAACAGAGTCTCATTCTGTCATCCAGTCTGGAGTGCAGTGGCTTGATCTCAGCTCATTGCAACTTTCACCTCCCGGGTTCAAGTAATTCTCCTCCCTCAGCCTCCCAAGTAGCTGGGGTTATAGGCGTGTGCCTTGACTGCTGGCTAATTTTTGTATTTTTATTATTATTATTTATTTTATTATTATTAGTTTTTGAGACAGAGTCTTGCTCTGTCACCCAGTATGGAGTGCAGTGACACAATCTTGGCTCACTGCAACCTCCGCCTCCCAGGTTCAAGCAATTCTCCAGCCTCAGCCTCCTGAGTATCTGGGATTACAGGCATGCGCCACCACACTCGGCTAATTTCTGTATTTTTAGTAGAGACTGGGTTTCACCACATTGGTCAGGCTGGTCTCAAACTCCCGACCTTGTGATCTGCCTGCCTCGGCCTTCCAAAGTGCTGCGATTATAGGCGTGAACCACCGCGCCTGGTCAATTTTTGTATTTTTAGTAGATACAGTGCTTCACTATGTTGGCCAGGCTGGTCTTGAACTCCTGACCTCAGTGATCCACCCACCTTGACCTCCCAAAGTGCTGGGATTACAGGTGTGAGCCACCGTGCCTGGTCTAACCACTGTCTACACTGGCCCAAGCCTTACTTATTTTGTGTCCTAAAAGGCCAGACTATGAGGTCAGGAGTTCGAGACCAGCCTGGCTAACATGGTGAAACCCTGTATCTACTAAAAATACAAAAAATTAGCCAGGTGTTGTGGCACACACCTGTAATCCCAGCTACTCAGGAGGCTGAGACAGGAGAATCGCTTGAACCCAGGAGGCGGAGGTTGCAGGGAGCTGATATTGTGCCATTGCACTCCAGCCTGGGCAGCAGAGCAAGACTCTGTCTCAAAAAAAAAAAAAAAAAATGGCTAGCCTGGCTGATCAATGGGTGCAGCCAAGAGGCAGCGTGGAACCACTGGATTTGTCGTCAGGCAGCCCTGAGTTCCAGTTCTAGCTCCAGAACTTACTAACTACGTGACTTTGAACAGGTGACTTCATCTCTAGGGACCTCTCACCTATTAACGGCAATAATAATTCCTGTCAGGGAAGATTGGCCTGATAATTAAATAAAAGAAACACGCAAAGCACCTGGCACATAGAAGCTGCTGAGAAAATGTTAATCACACGCCCCTCAGCCTCAATTAATGAATGACTGGGAGCCAGGGACTCGGGGATCTGGTGTCTGGCTGCAATAAACGTGCAGGTGGCTGAGCAATCTACATGACCTTTGAGTCTTTTTCTTCCTTTGAGAGATGGAACTGATAATGGCCACTCTCAGGGTTTCTGTGAAAAGCAAATGAAACTACGGTTGGTGAAAGGACTTTGTAATGGGAAAGTTTGCTGAACTTGGGTTGAGGGGTGAGGGAGCCTTTGGCTTTTCAGAGAGAAGCTAATGAGGCCACTCTGGGCCAGAGGCCCCAGCTAGTGCAGGTTGGGAAGGGCTGAAACAGGGCCTCGGTCCCAAAGGTGCCTGGTGCAGCTGCGAAGCAGGGAAGACTGAGCAATGAAGGCCAATTTATGCAATAGTCCTACTTCCCCAAATGTTCCATTTAGCCTAAGGAGTCCTATTTTCAGTGCCCTGGGGAAGTGGCTGCTTAAAGGAGCCAATGGGGAATCATATCTTCAGATTTCATAATACCTGAAGTCCAGCACTCGGCCTGGGCCTTCCAGGCATGCTCTTGCTCCCCAATAACCAGGTCCCTACTGCCAAATACATGTCCCCTAGCTCGCTGGCCCCCCAACGAATAGGCACCTTTGCTATGCACACATGAGCCCCTAGGGCAGGTCCTGAGCAGAGGCTTCAAAAGAGGCTGGAGAGGATGTGAGAACAGGATTCAGGGTGTACCCTGGATGAGGCACATAAGGCGTCTGCGGTCAGCAGAGCTTTCAAGGAGGGCAGAATGCACAACACCAGCCCAGGCCATGCGGTGATGTGAAGGGGGCATTGGCCTGACACAGTTCTTTCTGTCTCCACGAAGCACAGGAAGACAGTGGTGTCTGGAACAGGGCACTGGCTGGGCCCTTTCCTTGTGCACACGTGTATGCTAGAACATACCCTTGTACTGTGGGAAGGTTCCCGCACACACAGGTAAGCGTGGATGTACACACATGTGCAGGTTATATGTCATAGGTCCTAACAAATGCAGTCATGTGTGAATACAGCCCCCCTTCCCTGCCCCCAGATGTCAGAAGGATCTTTCTAAGTTGCAAATCCAAGGCTCTCACTTTCCTGCTTAAAACATTTCAGGCCAGACGCCGTGGCTCACGCCTGTAATCCCAACACTTTGGGAGGCCAAGGCGGGAGGATCACTTGAGGTCGGGAGTTTGAGACCAGCCTGACCAACATGGAGAAACCCCGTCTCTACTAAAAATACAAAGTAAGCCGGGCATGGTGGCACATGCCTGTAATCCCAGCTACTCGGGAGGCTGAGGCAGGAGAATTGCTTGAACCTGGGAGGCAGAGGCTGCGGTGAGCCAAGATTGCACCATTGCACTCCAGGCTGGGCAACAAGAGTGAAACTCCATCTCAAAAATAAATAAATAAATAAATAAATAAATAAATTTCAAATTAGGAGGCCTGGCATGGTGGCTCATGCCTGTAATCCCAGCACTTTGAGATTGTTTGAAGCTGGGAGGCAGAGGTTGCAGTGAGCCAAGATCACGCCACTGCACTCCAGCCTGGGCAACAGAGCGAGATTCTGTCTAAAAAAAAAAAAAAAATTCAAATTATCTCCCTGTCACACCTGCAGGTTGAAGTAGTCTGAACTCCTTACTGAAGCAGGTAAGGCTCTTTATGGTCTGAATCTGACCTGCCTCCCAGCCTGGTCTCTGGCCCATTTCCCCTTCACCCCTTTCTGTGCTTTGAAGGTAATAGCATGACTGACAGTTTTGAGCTCTCACTGTGTACACACGCTGTTTGTGTTTTTGCTTTTTTTTTTTTTGTTTTTTTGTTTGTTTGTTTTTGAGATGGAGTTTCGCTCTTGTCACCTAGGCTGGAGTGCAATGGCGCAATCTCAGCTCACTGCAACCTCCGCCTCCTGGGTTCAAACAATTTTCTTGCCTCAGCCTCCCAAGTAACTGGAATTACAGGTGCCTGCCACCATGCCTGGCTGATTTTTGTATTTTTAATAGAGACGGGGTTCCGCCATGTTGGCCAGGCTGGTCTTGAACTCCTGACTTCAGGTGATCCACCTGCTTCGGCCTCCCAAAGTGCTGAGATTACAGGCATGAGTCACCATTCCAAGCCACACACTGTTTTAAATACTTGACATGTATTAATTCATTTGATCTTCCGCATAATAGCAATTATTGTGATCCCCGTTTTTCAGATGACATCATGAGGCACAGAAAGGTTAAGTAACTTGTCCCAGGTCACACGGCTAGGACCATTCTATTTTCCAGGCTAAATTCCTTCACCTCATCTGGGGGTCACATCTTCTCTCTCTGGGTCTTGGAGTGTGCTTTTTCATCCACCTAGCCATCTGCCTCCCTCCTCTCCCTCCCTCCCACCCTTTCCCTGGCGAATTTATCCTTCAGGTCTCAGCTTAGTCATCATCTCCTCCAAGAAGATGTCCCCATATTCCTTGGGAGAAATTTAGGTCCCTTGGCTATGTGCTGCCCCCGCTGGTGTTTCTGCCATCATATTCCTTATCTCCTTGAATTGTAACCATTCTGATTACTCATCTGTCTTCCTACCTAGATTCTGAGCTCGTTGAAGCCAGATTTACACCTGGTTTGTTCATTCCACCTCCAAGGCTAACATAGGGCCTGGTATGAAGCAAGCACTTGATCAACATTTGTTGAGTTCAATGGATGAATTGTCCCTTGGATGTGTGCACAGATCTGTGAGTGTGTGAGATAAGTATGCATGGGTCTCCTCTGAGGGCCTGGCCCCCCAGGGTCACAGTCAGGAGGAAAAGCCCCCCTCAGCACCCTGTGCTTCGATGGTTCTTAAAGATGTCCCCTGTATAGGCCAGGCACGGTGGCTCATGCCTGTAATAGCACTTTGGGAGGTTGAGGGGGTGGATCACGAGGTCAGGAGATCGAGACCATCCTGGCTAATACAGTGAAATCCCATCTCTACTAAAAATACAAAAAATTTGGCCGGGCGCGGTGGCTCAAGCCTGTAATCCCAGCACTTTGGGAGGCCGAGACGGGCGGATCACAAGGTCAGGAGTTCGAGACCATCCTGGCTAACACGGTGAAACCCCGTCTCTACTAAAAAATATGAAAAACTAGCCGGGCGAGGTGGCGGGCGCCTGTAGTCCTGGCTACTCGGGAGGCTGAGGCAGGAGAATGGCGTAAAAACCCGGGAGGCGGAGCTTGCAGTGAGCTGAGATCCAGCCACTGCACTCCAGCCTGGGCGACACAGCGAGACTCCGTCTCAAAAAAAAAAAAAAAAAAAATTAGCTGGGCGTGGTGGCGGACGCCTGTAGTTCCAGCTACTTGGGAGGCTGAGGCAGGAGAACAGCGTGAACCTGGGAGGCGGAGCTTGCAGTGAGCTGAGATCGTGCCACTGCACTCCAGCCTGGGTAACAGAGGAAGACTCTGTCTCAAAAACAAATAAATAAATAAATAAAGATGTCCCCTGTATGCAGTATGGCCCCTGCCCTTCCAGCAGCACCCTCAAACTCCTCACCCTGATAGTGGATCCTGAAGCCACCGCCCCTTGGGACCCGTGGGCTCTGGAAGTGCAGAAGCAGCCGGTTGGTTGGGCTCCGAAGGACTTGTCCTTCTCCAAGCATGGACGAGTTGGCCAGGAGTCGGGGGGCCAGGCCTGGGGATCCCCCACCAGCCAGCACCAGAAGCTCCTCCTCCTGCGACAGGTTCAGCGTCTGCACCTAGAAAAGCCAGACACAGACCTGCCAGGGCAAGTCAGCCAGGGGTTTGACTTCCAAAGCCCCTGTCCTGTGCCTTTTCCCTGTGTGTGGCAGCCCAAAAGGCACCATGCTGCTGCCCAAGTTGTAGAAATCTGGAAGAGCTTTTGAGGTAACCTGAGTCATCAAATAGGTTCTTTGGCGCCCAGGCCAAACCCGTGCACACCCACAACCCAGAGGAAAAGGCTTGGAAGGTGCACAGTCACATGCTTTGGTCCAGTTACCTGGATCTCAATGCCGTAGCCAGGGTAGACATGGATGCTGTAAGTGCAGTCCAGGAGCCCCAAGGTGCGGCTGGCGGGGCTCTCCAGATCTGGAGACTCCACATACCCTTCGCCCTCGGAGATGTTGTTATTACATAGAACTGAGGAGATACAAATGGTTGGGATGGAAGGAATGCCTGTGCTCTTGCCCTCCCAGCCAAGCAACTCTGAAGGCCTTCATCTGCCTTCTCCTTAGCACCTCTCATTATTTTTTTGTTTTGTTTTGAGAGAGGGTCTCACTCTGTCACCCAGGCTGGAGTGCAGTCGCGCAATCATGGCTCACTACAGTCTGAAACTCCTGGGCTCAAGCCATCCTCCCTCCTCAGCCTTCCGAGTAGCTGGGGCCACAGGTGCGCATCACCACGCAGAACCAATTTGTAAAACTTTTTGTAGAAATGGGGTCTTGCTATGTTTCCCAGGCTGGACTCAAACTCCTGGCCTCAAGTGATCCTCCTGCCTTGGCCTCCCAAAGCACTGGGATTACAGGTGTGCGCTGCTGTGCCCCCTCACCATCTTTTTTTTTTTTTGAGATGGAGTTTCACTCTTGTTGCCCAGGCTAGAGTGCAATGGCTGGATCTCAGCTCACCACAACTTCCACCTCCCTGGTTCAAGCAATTCTCCTGCCTCAGCCTTCCGAGTAGTTGGGATTACAGGCATGTGCCACCACACCCGGCTAATTTTGTACTTTTAGTAGAGACGGGGTTTCTCCATGTTGGTCAAGCTGGTCTCAAACTCCCGATCTCAGGTGATCCACCCGCCTGGCCTCCTAAAGTGCTGGGATCACAGGCATGAGCCACTGCGCCCAGCACCATCTTTAAGCATACTCCCTCTCCCACCTGAGCCAGAACTCCCTTTCCTAACTGTTATATAGCTGAAACAATTGGAACACTGCCTGGTACTTAGTAAGGGTACAGAAATGCTACCTTTGTTATTTTTATTCTCCCATCTGTACCCAGGACTCCTTCCACAGTTCCCAGGAGCCTCTTTCCCATCCATCCCCAGTGTGTACCTATCCGGTGCTCCCACCCCCATCCCCTTGCCATCGCCTCACCTGGGCTGGTCACCGTAGTGGTAACAGTTGTCGTGGTGATGATGGTGGTCGTGGTCTCCTCCTCTCCTCCCTCAGGCCCAAGGGGAGGCCCTGGGGAAGCAGGGCTGGGTGGGGGTGGGGCTGTGGTTCCTGGGGGTGGGGTCAGCAGTTCTGGCGCGGTGGGGCCTGCCCCCCTGACCCCCTTAGGGGTGACGGCTGTTGTCAGAGGCCCTGTCCCCGGCTCAGTGGCCCGTGGCAGGGAGGGCACTGTGAGAGTCTGGCCGGCCGGAGGGGTGGCTAGCGTGGGGTCCGGATCAGATCCTGGGACAGTGCAGGGAATGTCAGAGCACAGGAAGAGCACACGGAGGACCTTGGGTGGGGAGCAGGGCTAAGGGAAGCTAGGGGTTCCCCTGCCATACCCCAAAAGCCTCCCCCACAAGGTACAGTACCCCCCACCTTTCCCTTCCCCAATCTAGTCCCCACCTCCTCCCAAGGCTTCCACAGCCTGAGTCCCCCCTGTTTCTCTTCTGGTCCCTTCTCTCCACCCAGCCCCTTCCACCCTGATACTCCTCTCCCTGAGCCTCTCTCTCTGCCTCCTCACTCAGATCACGTTCTCTCTCTGGTTATCTCCTCTCTCCTCTGTCTTGCTCTCTCTGGAACTCTTTATTTCCCCATTTCCCTGTTTAGTATTCTGATTGCACTCTGATTTCATGATTCGAGATCCACTAGTTTTTGTGTTTCATTCTCTCTCTCTTTCTGTCTTCCACCATTTCTCTGACTCTGGTTCTCTGAATTTCCATCTCTCTTTCTATGTGATTGTTTTTCTGTCTGACCGTCTCCTAATCATTCTGTCTCTGTCTCTCTGGTTCTGTCTGTGCCCAGGTTTGACTTCCTCCGACGATCTCGATTTGTGTCCCCTGAATCTCACAGGCCTTCCTGCAGGCTCTTTCCTCCTCTGCAGTATCTCTCTGCCTGCTGTTGTCTAGCCTGGCTCCCCATCTCCCTGAGCCCATTCCCTCCCTCTGCCTCTAGGCCACTCCTGCCACTCTGGGGGCCTCACCCGGCAGGTAGCCCATCTCTGGGCCCCTCCTCAGCAGGGCCCCATGGAGCAGTTCAGCCAGGGCCTCAGAGGCCACCGTGGGGGTCTCACTTCCAGGCTCTGGGAATATCTCCTCCTCCTTCAGGGGCAGACCTAGGAGGTGAAGTTGTGTGAGCCTCTCCACTCCCCCACATCCCTTCCTTCTCCAGAGAGATATTTTCTAGAACTCTTCTTCCCTCCTTCACCAGCTGGGCCTACAGGGGCTCAGAGGGTCCCAGGCTCGACTGAGGGCCAAGATCCGAGAAGGGGCTCCCAGCTGCCCTCATATTCCCACTCCCACACCTCTTCTCTCCCGTCCCCTCTCCCTTCTCCCTGGGCTGTGTGGGCCTTCAGTGAACATCTTAGCTCTTATGAACCCTGGACAGCGCCAGCAAGGCAGAGGGGTTGCCGGTGCTGCCTTCCCTTTCACCTCAATGGTGATCTCCCCCCAAACCTGGGGCTCTGCAGAGGGTCTGGCGGCACCTCCCAGCCCTTGTTTCCGCAGTGCCTGGCTTTCTCTCTGGGCTTCTGTCTCTGCAGTGTGGCTGTCTTTTTTCTCTCCTTCTCCTTCTCTCTCTCTCTCTCTCTCTCTTTCCCTCTCTCTCTCTGGTCCTCTGCAGTCTCTGCCTCCTTCCCTGGAGTCTGGTTGGGGGTCAGAGTGGGGGACTGAAAATCTGGTCTTTGAGCCCTGCCTCTGCTCATCTGTCTTTGTCCATTCATCCAAGAACATTTGTGTGTACAGCGCCTGGCATCTCTCTCAGCATCTCCATCTCCCACCCAGGTCCCTCCGTGCTTCTACCGCCTCCGCAGACATCCCCCCAACTTTCCCAGCCCTCCTTTGTGGATCTAGCTCCTGAGACACTGCTAAAAGCTTCTCTCATTCATTTCCCTGCCTTCTCAATATTGAGGGTTAAGGGGCTTTGGGTTCAATCCAGAAAGCTCTGGCTTGCCCTTTCCCCATCAGTTGTGCCTCTCCCCTCCCCCATGTGCTCGGAAGACCCAGGATGTTAAGAGAAAGGAGGGTGGAGGACCCCGCTGGGTGCCTTCCTGGGGCCCACCCCCACACTCTCATGTCCTTACCCTGGATCCAGGGACAGCTCAGCAGAATTAGGAACAGCAGCTGGGGAGGCGGCGGGTGCTGGGCCCTGGGAGTCCCCATGGCGACTCACCCCGATCTCTCTCCTCTGTGCCTCTCTAAGTAATCTGGCTGCCACCTTTCCTCCGTCTCCGATTATCTTTCCCTTTAATTCTTTTTTTTTTTTTTTTTCCTGGTAGGAGTCAGCAAAGAAAGACAATTTCTCTGCCCCTTGGGATAGAGGGGCAGAATTGGGCTAGGGGTCGCCTGGAGCCCACCCCCCTTTGCTCAGTCTCCTCTGTCCTCGTCTCCCGGCTCTGTGGTAGGGGGGGCGCGGCTCCGGCTGCAGGGGGTGGGGCCGAGAGGGCCGAAGGGGCCGGGTGGCCTGGGTTACCCTCCTGCTCAGGCGCCTGGGTCCACCGGGCTGGCTGGACCCGAAGCTAAGGGACTGGGGAGGAGAAGGCAGCTTCTGGGGGCTTAGGGTGGGGTCGAGGATCGGGGGGTTCCCCACTGGGCTCTAGCGGGGATTGTCGGGGAGGGGAAGGGGTGGGTTGGGGAACTGGGAGAGCCGAAGCTCGGGCACTGAAGCTGCGGGAGGGAGAAGCTGAGAAAGGTATCAAGCCCACGTCAGATCCTGGGGACGGGCGGAGGGAGGGGCCTGGGATTTATTTGACGGGGAGGGAGGAGGAGGAAGTGCAGATGGAGGAGGGAGGGATCATACAAGCCAGGGCCGTAATCCTCACTCCCGCGGCCCCTAGGGGAGGCAAAGGAAACTCTCTGGTCTCAGCAGTAATTAGCCCCCTCCGCCTGCCATTCCAGCACATCTGGAATCTGAATCTCCTCTTCCCAGGGCGCCGAGAGGCTGCACAGCTTGGTTCGCGCCTGCTCGGCCCCCCATTATGCCCCCTGTTCACATCCAGACCTCCCACGGGGCTTCCCTTCGCCTTTTACAGTAGCTCGGGTGGAATGGGCTCTCCCTCCTCCGGGAGAATGGCGAGCTTCCACGATTGTGAGAAGTCTCGTGAGTGACGGGCCGAGGTTAGGGGAGGAGAGACAGACCCCTCCTCTTCCATTAACCGTGACCCCGGCCAGTTAACAGGCGGCCTCGGCTCTGATTTTCCCTCCGCAGCGCCTTTTCAGCACCAGTGGCGCGCGGACAGCTCCCCTCGCCCGGCCGGGGCGGGCCCGGCCCGGCGCCGCCCGCGATTGGCTGAAGCCGCTTTCGGTGTTTGCCGGGCTCGTGGGCTCCTGGGCTGGCCTAGGGCCAGCGGGAGTCACAGGCCGACCGACCGAGGGACTGGCCGCCCGACGGACTGGCCTTGGCATCCTTGCCCGCAGTCTCGGGCGCCTGCCCAGCCAATAGTCCGCGCTCGCCCCGCCCTCATGCCCCGCCCCTCATGCCCCGCCCCCTCATGCCCCGCCCCACGAGACCCGCCCCTTCTTTCGCATTGCGGGACGGCTGGAGGCTGGCACCCCGGCCCCTGCGCCCCACGTGGCGCCCTTTCCGGGCTGGGGGGGTGGGGAGGCACATCCAGAGACGACTCTCCCCCTCCCCCGGCCCCCGACTGACTTGCGGCGCCACTGGGAGGGTTCGGGGGTGGCTGAGCTGAGAGGGCTCCGGGAAGGAGTGACGTCAGGGTGAGTGGGAGCCAAGGAAGGAGCGAGTAGGAGAGAGGGAGCGAGAGCCAGGCAGGACCGCAGGGTCGGGGCTAGTGAGGAGGGAGGGCAAGGAGAGAGCAGTGAGGCCGGAGAGAAAGAAGCTGCCACGGAGAAAGACAGGCTGCGGGTTCCCGGGACTGCAGGTCCAGGCCGGGTAGGAACTGCTGCCCAGGGGAGCTAGAAGGAAGCGGGAGAGAGAGCGAGCGAAAAGCGGGGGTGGGGAGGAAAGGGGGAGATTGAGGCGGGAGACAGAAGCAGAGCGAGAGAGAGAGGAGGCTGCTGGAAGGCGAAAGAAGAGGGAGAGGAGGCGACAGAGGGAGAGAAGGAAGAAGAGGTAGAAGGAGAGAGAAGAGGGGAGAGAAAGGAGAGGAGGGTTAGAGGTGCATGAAGGAGGGGAGAGGGAGCTTCAGCGTGGAGAGAGGACCGCGGAAGGAGAGAGCGAGCCCAGAGTGGAATGTGGAAGGGAAACAGTCCAGCGGGGAGCCAGGGGACAGCCATGGAAGGGACAGGTGGGGAGCTGGGGGGACAGGGGAACTGGGGTCCGGAGGACGCCCCAGGCCTCTTGGCTAGGGCCTCCCTGACCATGCTCCCGTGGCCACTACCCCTGGCCTCCTCGGCCCTCACCTTGCTCTTCGGGGCCCTCACTTCCCTGTTCCTCTGGTACTGCTACCGCCTGGGCTCCCAAGACATACAGGCCTTAGGGGCTGGGAGCCGGGCTAGGGGTGTTCGTGGTGGGCCTGTGGGATGCTCGGAGGCCGGCGGACCAAGCCGAAGGGGTCCTGGGGATCCCGGGGAAGGACCTAGAACGGAAGGCCTAGTGAGCCGGCGGCTTCGGGCCTACGCAAGGCGCTACTCCTGGGCTGGGATGGGTAGAGTGAGGCGGGCAGCTCAGGGTGGCCCAGGCCCTGGGAGAGGGCCAGGGGTCCTAGGTATTCAGCGCCCAGGCCTGCTTTTCCTACCAGACCTGCCTTCAGCCCCCTTTGTGCCGCGGGATGCCCAGCGGCACGACGTGGAGCTCCTGGAGAGCAGCTTCCCTGCCATTTTACGGGACTTCGGGGCTGTGAGCTGGGACTTCTCAGGGACTACCCCTCTGCCTCGGGGCTGGTCCCCACCTCTGGCCCCCGGGTGCTACCAGCTCCTGCTGTACCAAGCAGGCCGGTGCCAACCCAGCAACTGCCGCCGGTGCCCGGGGGCCTATCGGGCACTGAGGGGGCTTCGAAGCTTTATGAGTGCCAACACCTTCGGCAATGCCGGCTTTTCCGTTCTCCTGCCTGGGGCCCGGCTCGAGGGCCGCTGTGGGCCCACCAATGCCCGGGTCAGATGCCATCTGGGTAAGTAGCTGCCGCCTACTGACAACCTCCTTGCCTTGATGATTTTCCTCCCAGACCCTTCTCTCCGCCACAGAGCTGTCTGCTCTACAGTTCTCATTGTGCCTCTCTTCTTCCATGGCTCCCTGTTGCCACCCACAGCAGCATTTCCTGAGCCTCGGCTATCTGCACACCATATTCATAAGCTTTGCCGTAGTCATTCCCACCTGTACTGCGTTTCTTCACCTTGGCTCTCCCCCCGACCTTTTGTTCTTCGTATTTAAAAGAAATATTTATAGCACTATCATCAGTATTACTTGCCCTAAGTAGAAGTACTCATAAAAAGCCTGGACAACATAGTGAGACTCTGTCTCTACAAATAATAAAGCAATTAGCTGGGCATGGTGGTCCGTGCCTATGGTCCCAGCTACTGGAGAGGCTGAGGTGGGAGGATCACTTGAGCTCAGGAGTTTGAGGCTGCAGTGAGCTGAGATTGTGCTACTGCACTCCAGCCTGGGTGACAAGAAAGTACTCATAAACACAAGCTGAAATTTTAAAAAGAAAGCTTTCAACAGTCTAGAACATTCTACTTAAGTGCTCTAGTCTCTCTGATCCTGAAGCCTACACTTTTTTTTTTTTTTTTTTTTGAGACGGAGTCTCGCTCTGTCGTCCAGGCTGGAGTGCAGTGGCATGATCTCTGCTCACTGCAAGCTCCACCTCCCAGGTTCACGCCATTCTCCTGCCTCAGCCTTCTGAGTAGCTGGGACTACAGGCAGGCACCTGCCACCGCGCCGGGTTAATTTTTTGTATTTTTAGTAGACACGGGGTTTCACTGTGGTCTGGATCTCCTAACCTCGCGATCCCCCCGCCTCCACCTCCCAAAGTGCTGGGATTACAGGTGTGAGCCACCGCGCCTGGCCTTTCATTTTTTTTGAGACAAGCTCTCGCTCTGTCACCCAGGCTAGAGTGTGCAGTGGCACAAATATGGCTCACTACAACCTTGACTTCCTGAGATCAAGGGATCCTCTCACCTCAACCTCCTGAGTAGCTGGGACCAGCCCCAAGGACCAGTGCCCACCACTATGCTTGGCTGATTTTTTAAAAATTTGTGTAGGCCGGGTGTGGTGGCTCACGCCTGTAATCGCAGCACTTTGGGAGGCCGAGGCAGGCAGATTACCTGAGGTTGGGAGTTTGAGACCAGCTGACCAACATGGAGAAACCCTGTCTCCACTAAAATTACAAAACATTAGCTGGGTGTGGTGGCACATGCCTGTAATCCCAGCTACTTGGGAGGCTAAGGCAGGAGAATCACTTGAACCCGGGAGGCGGAGGTTGCAGTGAGTCGAGATCACAACATTGCACTCCAACCTGGGCAACAAGAGTGAAACTTCATCTCAAAAAAAGAAAAAAAAAATTGTGTAAAGACAGGCTGGACCCAAACTCCTGGTCTCAAGTGATCCTCCTGTCTTGGCCTCCCAAAGTGCTGAGATTACAGGCGTGAGGCACCGCACCCCGCACTTTTTGATGTCTTAAAGACTGGAAGAAAATGGAAAGGGAAATAATTTTCTGTTATTCCATACCATGACCTTGTTTTGCCCCAAATCATCTCCTGTGCTGCCAGCTGGATGTGTCCTACACTTCAGGGCACACTGGCCTCAGGATCAGTTCCCGATCCTTCCTCTCCTCCCTCTCTCTGTGCTCTAAATCATGAAAGCCTTCTGGCCAGTCCTGACAGATGCCACACGTGCTGTTCTTTTCAACCTAGAATCCCCTTCCCCCGTACCACCTCCTGGAAAACTCCTACTCAGCCTTCAGGATTCAAGTTTTCAAGTGCCACACTTCCTCTAGGATTCCTTCCTGTTCCCCCATCATTTGACGTGGCTGCTCACTTTCCTCACCGCACTCGGCCATGTGGTCCTTGGGCCAGGATCCTCTTTAATCTTATACCTCGTGGGGAGACAGCACCTATCACACAGTAAGCTCTTGAGTCAAACTGTCAGGAAGTCCAGGAGGAAACGCCATTTCCTCCAGGAAGCTTTCTCTTTTCTCTAAAATGAGAGGTTCCTGCCAGGCGCCGTGGCTCATCCCTGAAATACTAGCACTTTCGGAGGCCAAGGCAGGAGGATTGCTTGAGGCCAGGAGTTCAAGACCAGTGCTGTCTAAGAATAAAATAAAATAAATAAAATGAAATGAAATGAAAAAATAAAATAAAATAAAATAAAATAAAATAAAATAAAATAAAATAAAATGGGTCTGGCCAGGCACAGTGGCTCACACCTGTAATCCCAGCATTTTGGGAGGCTGAGGTAGGCAGATCACTTGAGCTCAGGGGTTCGAGATCAGCCTGGCCAACATGGCGAAACCCCGTCTCTACTAAAAACACAAAAATTAGCCAGGCGTCGTGGCGGGCAGCTGTAATCCCAGCTACTTGGGAGGCTGAGGCAGGAGAATTGCTTGAACCCGGGAGGCGGAGGTTGCAGTAAGCCAAGATCATGCCACTGCACTCCAACCTGGTGGCAGAGCAAAACTAAATCTCAAAAAAAAAAAAAAAAAATTAGCCCGGAATTGTGGCACGTGCCTGTAATCCTAGCAGCTACTCAGGAGGCTGAGACATGAGAATCACTTGAACCTGGGAGGCAGAGTGAGCTGAGATCACACCACTGCACTCCAGCCTGGGTCACAGAGTGAGACTTTGTCTCAAAAAAATAGATGGGTCACGCTACCCACAGCAGCGTTTCGCTAATCTCCCAGCACTTCCCTCCTCCAGGACTGTATTATAATTATACTGTGGCCACTTTCTGGAAGGAAAGGAGGACGACCACAAAACCTGGCATTTAAGACGCTTAGAGCTGCAAACTGACTGGCCAGGATGGGCCCCTGGCTTGGAGGCAGGAGTGCTGGATGCCCGCGTCTCTTCTTACAGGCCTAAAGATCCCTCCTGGCTGTGAGCTGGTGGTCGGCGGTGAGCCCCAGTGCTGGGCGGAGGGGCACTGTCTACTGGTGGACGACTCTTTTCTACACACAGTGGCTCACAATGGTAACAGGGTGCCCATTCTGCAGGGGGGATGAGGGACTCAGGAGCAAAGGAGCGTAGACTAGAGGACAGCAGAATCAGGCCCAACGGACTTCCTGTCCTACCACCACCATCTTCCAGCTGCATGACCTTGAACAAGTCACACAACTTCTCCAATGCCCTAGGACCACCACCTTCTTCATCAAGTGACTGCAAGGATTAAATGAGATAATGTTAAGTGCACAGAAAAGTGGTTACCAGCACAGGACTCTGGGTTCCTGTCCTACCTCTTGCACTTGGGCACAGGACTTAACCTCCTTATGCTTGTTGCTTTGTATAAAATAGGGATAATTATGGTAATACCACAGTTTGTTTTGATTAAGAGTTGATATATATCGGCCGGGCATGGTGGCTAATGCCTGTAATCCCAGCACTTTGGGAGGCAGAAGTGGGCGGATCACCTGAGGTCAGGAGTTCGAGACCAGCCTGGTGAACATGGTGAAACCCCGTCTCTACTAAAAATACAAAAAATTACCAGGGCGTGGTGGTGAACGCCTGAAATCCCAGCTACTAGGGAGACTGAGGCAGGAGAACTGCTTGAACCTGAAAGGCAGAGGTTGCAGTGAGCTGAAATCACGCCACTGCACTCCAGCCTGGTGACAGAGCAAGACTCCATCTCAAAAAAAAAAAAAAAATTTTTTTTGATACATTTAAAGGGTTAGAACAGGGCTTGTCACTTATTTACTGTTTGCTTTTATGGTGTTTGGTGAGTGCTCTGGTGTGGAAATACCTAATGTCAGTGGCTCTGCTATTCCTGTCCCATGTGCCCTAGGCTCCCCTGAAGATGGGCCTCGAGTGGTCTTCATCGTGGACCTCTGGCACCCCAACGTGGCAGGGGCTGAGCGCCAGGCCCTCGACTTTGTCTTCGCACCAGACCCCTGAAGGAAGGTGCTCCCTTCACACACCTGGGCTGGAGAGACACTGCGCTCAGGGACGGCCTGATGGTAGCCAGGACCTCCTCTCTACTGCGGGGGGTGGGTGGGTGCGGAGGGTGGGAACTGGCTAGTGAGCACTGAAATATAAATTCTGAATCCTCTCCTAACTCCTGACTACTTCCTTCCCAGGGAGAGGCTGGGGCAGGGCCTTATGTCTTCTCCTGGTACAATCAGATACCTCCTCTTTTTTTTTTTTTTTTTTTTTTTTGTAGAGTCACGGTCTTGCTTTGTTGCCCGGGCTGATCTTGAACTCCTGGGCTCAAGTGATCCTTCTGCCTCAACCTCCACAGTCGTTGGGATTACAGGTGGGAGCCACCATGCCCGGCTAGATACCTCCTAACACAGGCATCTCCTCATCCCTCTCCCCAGGAGCCAGCACCAGTTCCTCAACTCATTTCAATAATTTAATAGAAAATTAAAATAATAAATAATATGAAACAGACTGAGAACGCTGAGCTGGGCAGGCCCAGGCCAGTCTAGTACAAAGTTAAGGAGGTAGGGAGGATGGTGGGGAGGAGGGTGCGGACTACCCTGCTCGATGTGGGAGGCGGCTCAGACTGCGGTGATGTTAGGAAGGGCCGCACACTTTGGCATGGACGATGCACTGAAAAAAGAGAAAGGGAATTCTAAATCCCTCTTAACCAGCTGGAGAGGGAAGGACGCAGGGCCAGGATAGGGACAAGTGTTGGCCTCGGAAGGCTCTGAGTGGCGAGGCCGGAATGTACCATGTTGTTAGCAATGGGGTCGGGATGGATGGAGAAGGGCCAAAGTGAGCTGTGCCATGCAATGAAGGGACAGAGGAGGACCCACGACTTGGCCAGCAGAGCCGGGGCAAAGGTCTGGGAAGGGGAGGGAAAGAGAGAGGGACTGGGCCCCAAGGCAAGAGGAAGGCAGGGGGAGGGTCAGAGGTCAGTCCTTGAAGACAATTTGTTGGCCATGAGGACGCTCATCGTGAGTGATGTGCCGCCGGACATGGATCCTCCGGACACGGTGCTCTCGGTTCTCTTCATCCTCCCCGCGGCCAGCCCCACCAGCTCCAGCTGCTCCCCCTGTGGCCTCCAGGAGGGCTGGGTCTGGGCCCCGGGGAGTCTCGTAGATCAGGATGTTCAGGGTCTCCTCAAAGATCCGGGCTTCTGGAAATTCCACCTGCAAAAGGCCAGCCAGCCCCAGCTCCTTCCTTCTGGTGCAGTCACACAGGGCCATCCCCCTGCCCAGGGCCTCTGCATCGACACACCTCCTAGCCCTGCAGTCAGGTCCTTGGGCCTGGCCTGGCCTCTCTGCCACTCCTTTACTGAGCAAAGTCATACTTCACGGCTCAGCTCTGAAGTCAGGCAGGCAGAATCATTTGTTTTCTCTCCTTCATCTCCTTCCCTGTCTAGTCTCTTGGTATATTTTTTCATTTGACAAATACTGAGTGAGTGCACTGCACCAGGTATTGTTCTAGGCACTACAGAAATAGCAGTGAACAAAACAAGGGTCCTGTCCTCAGGAAGTTACATTCTAGTGGGAGGACTCAGTCATACACTTAAGAAAATATGAACTAGCCTGGCCTGGTGGCTCACACCTGTAATCCCAGCACTTTGGGAGGCCAAGATGGGAGGACAGCTTGAGGCCAGGAGTATGAGTCCAGTCTGGGCAACATGGCATAACCCCATCTCTACAAAAAAATTAGCTCGGTGTGGTGGCCCACACCTATGTTCCCACTGCTGAGGTGGGAGGATCACTTGAGCATGGGAGGCAGAGGTTGCAGTGAGCCGAGATTGCACCACGGCACTCCAACCTGGGTGACAGTGAGACCCCATCTCAAAAAAATAAATAAATAAAATAAAATATAAATGAAGTCAAATGATGATGTTTAGGAAAAGAAATAGGCTGGGTGTGGTATCTCCTGACTGTAAGCCCAGCACTTCGGGAGCCTAAGGCAGGAGCTTCCTTAGAGCCCAGGCGTTCAAGTTCAAAGCCAGCCTGGGCAATGTAGCAAGACCTCATCGATTAAAAAAAAAAAAAACAAAAAGAGAGAGACAGAGAGAGATACATTAGGAAAAGGGAATATGATGGCCAGAGACAGGAGTATTACAACTTTAAGAGGGACTCCAGGGAAGGCCTCGCTGAGAAGGTGGTTATCTGACCAAAGGAGTTGGGGAGGGGACCAGACACACAGACCAGAAAGAGCAGCCTGGGGAGAGCCAGGGCCAGCGTGAGAGCTGTGGGTCAGGAGTGCACCCAGTGTCTTACTGGAAGATCAAAAGGGAGGCCAATGCAATTGAGGCAGAGATGAGAGGGAGTGGAAAGGGATGAAGTCGAACAGGTGACTGGGGTGTTCCCTTGTGTGGCCTTGGAAGCATCTAACACAGCTCTTAGCAAACTGGTTTTTTTAAATTTTATTTTTATTTTTTCCTGAGACAGAGTCTTGCTCTGTCACCCAGGCTGGAGTGCAATGGCGCCATCTCGGCTCACTGCAACCTCCACTTCCCAAGTTCAAGCGATGCTCCTGCTTCAGCCTCCCGAGTAGCTGGGATTACAGGCATGTGCCACTATGCTCAGCTAATTTTTGGATTTTTAGTAGAAAAAGGGTTTCACCATGTTGTACAGGCTGGTCTCAAACTCCTGACCTTGTGATCTGCCCACCTCAGCCTCCCAAAGTGCTGGGATTACAGGCGTGAGCCACCACGCCCGGCTTTTTTTTTTTAATCGTTCATTTGTTTCTGAGACAAGATCTTACTCTGTTGCCTAGGCTGGAGTGCAGTGGTGTGATCATGGATCCCTGCAGCCTCGACCTCCTGGGCTCAAGTGATCCCCCCACCTCAGCTTCCTGAGTACCTGGGTGTGCCACTATGCCTGGTTACTTTTTTTTTTTATTTTTTGTAGAGATGGGGTCTTGCTGTGTTGCTCAAACTCCTGGCCTTATGTGGTCCCCTGCCTCAGCCTCCCAAAATGTTGGGATTACAGGTATGAGCCATGCACTCTAATTATTGGTTTATCTTCCTATCTTCCCAATTACAGAGGATGTTTCTTGGAAGCTAGGTCACTGATTCATTCATTCATTCAATAAATGTTTCCTAGCTTCCAATGTGTGAAAAGTACCTGGCTAATGGGAGATAGGAAAGAAAAAGACATGGCCCTGCCTTCAAGAAACTAACAGGCCGCTGCTGATGCAAACCCCCTCCCCTCCTCCACACATGATAAAACACTGTCTTTAGCTATGAAGGGAGTGTGACGAACTTTGGAGTTGTTGGATTGAAAGTTCATGAGTGAAGGTGACCCAAAGAAAGTGATGCTTAGCTTAAGTCTTAAGATTAAGTACAAGTTCATTAGGCAGATAGAAGGAAAGAATTCCAAGAGGCAACGGTGTGTGCAGAGGTAAGAGGTGTGAAATAGCACTGAGTGCTTAGAGACGTGCGATGACTGCGGTGTACCTGAGGTATGTGGCTCATGGTAAGCTCAGAAGGGACCGGATGAGGAAGGGCATGAGGCAGGGCTTGTACTTTGCTCAGCACTTCATTCCCCTTGATTTCCAGCCTGGTACAGTACTTAGCACAGAGCAGGGGCTTGGGGAATATCTGCTGATGATTGCTACATTAATGACTCAGGATCTACAAACTCAGAGGATGTTCTAAGAGACGTCTGGTCCTGAGGTTTTAAGAATCTATTTTTGGCAATGGGCCTTTCTGAGTTTCCTTTATTTTTATTTATTTTTTTTTTAATTAGAGTCGGGGCCTCACTCAGTCTCCTAGGATGGAGTGCAGTGGCATGATCATAGCTCCCTGCTGCCTCAAATTCCTGGGCTAGGCCAGGCCCGGTGGCTCATGCCTGTAAATAATCCCAGCACTTTGGGAGGACGAGGAGGGTGGATCACTTGAGGTCAGGGGTTCATTACCAGCCTGACCAACATGATGAAGTCTCTACTAAAGAGACTTCTCTACTACATTTAGTCTCTACTAAAAATACAAAAATTAGCTGGGCATGGAGGCAGGCGCCTGTAGTCCCAGCTACTTGGGAGGCTGAGGTAGGAGAATCACTTGAATCCGGGAGGCCGAGGTTAAGTGAGCTGAGATCACGCCATTGCACTGCAGCCTGGGCAACAGAGCGAGACTCTGTCTCAAAAAAGAGAAAAAGGCAGTGGCTCACGCTTGTAATCCCAGCACTTTGGGAGGCTGAGGTGGATGGATCACGAGGTCAAGAGACTGAGACCAGCCTGGCCAACATGGTGAAACCCTGTCTCTACTAAAAATACAAAAATTAGCTGGGCGTGGTGGCACGTGCCTGTAGTCCTAGCTACTGGGGAGGCTGAGGCAGGAGAACCGCTTGAACCTGGGAGGTGGAGGTTGCAGTGAGCGGAGATCGTGCCACTGCACTCCAGCCTGGTGATAGAGTGAGACTCAGTCTCAAAAAACCATCATAATAATAATAATAAATAAAAAAATTCCCGGGCTCAAGCAATCCTCCTGCCTCAGCCTCCTGAGTAGCTGGGATTACAGGTGCATGTCATCATGCCACCACACCACCATACCTGGCTAAATTTTTTGAGTTCTTACAGAGATCAGATCCCACTATGTTGCCCAGGCTGGTCTCAAACTTCTGGGCTCAAGTGATCCTCCTGCCTTGGCCTCCCAGAGTCCTGGGATTACAGGCATAAGCCACTCTGCCTGGCCCCTTCTGGGTTTCTAATGACAACTATGGACCTCCTATGCAGAAACACGCATACGTCCCCATTTCAGGAGTTGCAAACAGCCTTGAAACACATTCAACAGGCCTGGGCTAAACACCCTGCTCTAACCCATGACCCCCGTTTCACAGAGAAACAGAGACCCACAGGGATAGGGTGGCCTGCCCACTGCTGCGCACCCCAGACCCCAGGATCTGGCTCCTGCCTCCCGGGGGTGGGCTCTTGCCCCTGCCAACCTGCTTTTGTCCAGGGTCCTGGTCGTGGCCACCCCCAGCCCCCCACGTAGGCTCTGGAACCCCTCTGACCTTGGTCTGCTTCTTCTCCGTAGCATAGACAATGGAGGTACAGCACACCTCGGCGATTTTGCGGCCCTGCCCGTAGAAAGACCAGCAGCAGATCTCGTCCCCCAGGACATCCTTGAGGAAGAGCAGCCGCCCGTGGAAGCGCAGGGCCAGCTTGTCGAACAGCTCGATGTTCTTAAGTAGGTTGTCATCTGAAGTGCTGGGGACCAGGGGACCAGGAGGCCTCAGCGTTGGCACCCCTTCCTCTATAACCCCAGGACAGGGGCCTGGATGCATTCCTAGTCCTCTGCTCCTGCCCAGGGTTTGGTGCTCAACAGGAAGCCTCCTCTTCCCCTGGGGCCAGGCTAAACAGGCCTCAGAAGGGAAGCCACATGCACTGAGCAAATCCCAGCATAGCAGAGCAGCTCCCGTGCGGGACCTGGAGCCAGGCTGCCTCCCTGGGGGTCCTGGCACCCCACTTTTTAACTGGGTGACACTAGGCAAGTTACTTCACCTCTTGGTGCCTCAACCTCCTCATCTGTAAAATGGAGCTCACAACAGTACTGACCTCAAGGGGGAGGACTCTGTCAGTTCCTAGAGAGAAAGCATTTGGGACAGGCTCACCATTATCACTTCATCCTCACCCAAACCCATTTACTGATGACTAAGCTGAAGCTGAGAAGCGGAAAGGACCTGCCCAGAGTGCCAGGGGTAAGAGGCAAAGCTAAATCTGCGAGCAGGCAGGCAGATGTTCTTGTAGGCCCTCTGTGTGGCCGTGGCCCTCGCCTTGGGCAGGAGCAGGGCTGTGCTGCATCCCAGGGTCCCGCCCAGTGCCCCGCACCCTGGTGGTCACCTGGTGTAGGAGTACTTGTTGTTACTGCGGTTGTGCAGGAGCTTCACCACGGGCTAGCAGGGAAGAGAGGATGGAGGAGAGGAGTGAGGCTGCAGGGAGAGGCCCCCGCAGTGAGCCTCCACCCTGCAGGGCTTGGGGGCCTCACCTTGGAGGTGCTGGCCAGGAGCTGCTGCTCCTCCCGGGGAGATGTCACCGTGGGGATGAGGCACAGCGGGGACAGCGTCTCCCTTTTTTGCTGGGGAAGAAGCGGAAGGTGGTTAACAGCACAACCAAAGGCCACATACTCCCTTACTTAAAAGCCTTCAAAAGCTGGTTGGGAACAACTCCAGACTCCTCAGTGGTCCGCAGGGCTCTGCAGGCTCCAAGCTCCGCTGACCTCTCTGCCACGCTCCCTTGGCTTGCTGGGCCTTGGTCCCATGGACATCTTGCTGCTTTACACATCCAGCTCGTCCCCACCCTGGCCATTGGCTGTGCCCCTGCCCGGGATGCTTCTTTGCTCAGCTGTCAGCATGGCAGCTCTGTCATGCCATTCAGATCGCAGCTCACACAGTGCCTCCTCAGGGCCAGCCCTCCCCAGGCCCACTGGCTAAACAGCCTCCTCTATATCCTGCCTTTTGTGTTATCAGTTCATTTTCTTTTCTTTTTTGAGACAGAGTTTCACTCTTGTTGCCCAAGCTGGAGTGCAATGGCGCGCAATCTCGGCTCACTGCAACCTCCACCTCCCGGGTTCAAGCAATTCTCCTGCCTCAGCCTCCCGAGTAGCTGGGATTACAAGCATGTGCCACCATGCCCAGTTGATTTTGTATTTTTAGTAGAGATGGGGTTTTTCCATGTTGGTCAGGCTGGTCTCCAACTCCTGACCTCAGGTGATCCCCCCGCCTCCGTCTCCCAAAGTGCTGGGAATACAGGCATGAGCCACTACGCCTTGACTATCAGTTCATTTTCTGTATGGCACTTACTGCCTTTTTCTAATTTTTTGTATTTGTTTATGATCTGTCTCTTCCCACCTAGGAATAACTACCTAGTATACAACTGATGCTCTGTGAGTATTTCTTGAACAAATGAACGTATTTGTTGAGTGAATGAACTTCATTGGCTGGGATGACGTTGGAGAAAGAAATCAGAAGCAAATGCATGAGCTTCTTTCTCTTCTGTCTTCTAGAACCTTCATGCCAAAATCCCTCTCACTTCTCCCAACCTTGAAAACCCAATGTGCAATTCTAATACAAATTCCAGATTTGTTTTTTGTAGAAACTCATAAGACTCTCTAAAATTAATATAGAAGAATAAAGGTCTACAATTACTTAGGTCTTTTTTTTTTCCTTTTTTTTTTTTTTTTTTTTTTGGAGACAGGGTCTTGCTGTCACCCAGGCTGAGTGCAGTGGCATGATCACAGCTCACAGCAGCTTTGACCTCCTGGGCTCAAGCCATCCTCCCATACTTAGGTCAGTTTTTAAAAAGAAGAGCAAAGAGGAAAGGCAGACCCTGCCAGACATGAAGATAGGCTTCAAAGCCACAATAGTGAAAACGGTGTTAGTTTTGGGCACAAAAACAAAAACACCCGAGAAACACAACAGAGAGATCAGAAACATACCACTGTGTATATGAGAACTGGTATTTTTAAAGACACCACAAATGTACAAGGGGAATTATGGAGTGTGAATTCGTTATTTATCACTGTGTAATGAACTGCCCCCAATTTAGGAGGTTAAATTAACAATATTTATTACTTCCGTTTCTGAGAGTCAGGAACTCAGCAGTGGCTCAGCTGGGTGGCTCTGGCACAGGGTCTCTTGTGAGGCTGTGGCCAAGATGTCAGTGGGGCTGTGGGCATCTGAAGGCATGATGGCCCCTAGAGGATGCATTCTGAGAAAGCTTGTTCATGTGGCTGGCAAGTTTGCACTAGCTGCTGGCAGGAAACAGCAAATCCCTGCCATGTGGATCTCTCCACAGGGTTGCTTGAGTGTCCTCACAGCATGGCAGCTGGCTTCCCAGAGCAAATAATTCCAGAGAGGAGAAGGTAGAAGCCTCGTTATCTTTTTTATTTTTGAGATAGAATCTCACTGTGTCACCCAGGCTGGAGTGCAGTAGCATGATCTCGGCTCACTGCAACCTCCACCTCCCAGGTTCAAGCGATTCTCCTGCCTCAACCACCCAAGTAGCTAGGATTACAGATGTGTGCCATCACGCCCAGATAATTTTTGTATTTTTAATAGAGATAGGGTTTCACCATGGTTTCACCATGTCGGTCAGGTTGGTCTCAAACTCCCGACCTCAGGCGATCCACTCGCCTCGGCCTCCCAAAGTGCTGGGATTACAGATGTGAGCCATGGTGCCCGGCCCCTCCATTGTCTTTTACAGCCTAGGTCTGTTGGTCCTATCCAGTGTGGAAGGAGATAACACACCGGAACGAGCACCAGGGGATGAGAATCATCAGGCTGCCTTGGCGGCTGGCTCCACAGGCCATCACTGGCCCTCAGTGATTTCCTCCCTCCCATATGCCAAATATACTCACCACCTCCCAGTATCCCCCATCATCCCATTACAGCATCCGCTCAAAGTATAGAATCTCGTCATCTCCATCAGGTCCAGGTGGGGATGTGGCTCTAGCATGCAGTTCCTTAACTACGGCTCCTTAAGTGCATTTTTTTTTTTTTTCAAAATGGAGTCTTGCTCTGTCTCCCAGGCTGGAGTGCAGTGGCACCATCTCACCTCACTGAAAACTCTGCCTCCCAGGTTCAAGTGATTCTCCTGCCTCAGCCTCCCAAGTGGCTGGGACTACACGCATGCACCACCGCCCCAGCTAATTTTTGTATTTTTAGTAAAGACGGGATTTCACCATGTTGGCCAGGGTGGTCTTGAACTCCTGACCTCAAGTGATCCAACTGCCTTGACCTCCCAAAGTGCTGGGACTACAGGCGTGAGCCACCGCATGCAGCCCTTAAGTACATTTCCTATTTGCAGACCTGTGAACTAAAGAGACAGGTCATTTCCTCCACACTCCCAGTGTGCGGTGGTAGAGGCAGGCACAGGATGACCAGTAACGACACTCTTGCTCAAAAGCAGGGGAAGCTGGGTGAGGTAGCATGTGCCCATCATCCCAGCTACTTGGGAGGCCAAGGTGGGAGAATTACTTGAGCCCAGGAGTTCGAGACCAGCCTGGACAACATAGCAAGACTCTGTCTCAAAAAAAAAAAAAAAAAAAAAGGGCAGGGGACAGCAGGCACATGTAAGTCACTAGTCTGTAGAAATTCTGTAATCCAGTTGGAGAAATGCTAGGAACTCTTTGATGCCTACTCCTGTTCAGGAATGATTCTCCATGGCTCTCCCTGAATCATCCCACCTCTTCCATAAAAGATGTTTGCAGCTTCACAGTTTCATCTGCCTGCTTCCTGCCTGTAGAAGTTTGGGTGTGCAAAGGCCTCTTGTCCTTTTGCACTGGCTCTGTCCCTTTCGGTCCAAGCTGGCAGTGTTTCTGCCAATATAATTCTCTGCATAACTTACTGGGTATCTTGCACGTCTTAGGATTCACTACATTAGAAAAAAGCCACACCTAGAAATATCTGCAAGTGGCCAGGCACAGTGGCTCACGCCTGTAATCCCAGCACTTTGGGAGGCCGAGGCGGGTGGATCACTTGAGGTCAGGAGTTCGAATGGTCTGACCAACATGGTGAAACCCCATCTCTACTAAAAATACAAAAATTAGCGGGGCGTGGTGGTGGGCACCTGTAATCCCAGCTACTCGGGAGGCTGAGACAGGAGAATCGCTTGAACCCAGGAAGTGGAGGTTGCAGGGAGCTATCTCAAAAAAAAAAAAAAATCTCTGCAGGATAAGCCCTTCTCTACTTTGGGGTTGTGCTAAGATGCTGAGAGACAACACCTTTAACCTTCTCAGAAGCACGATTATTATTTGATTCGACTGGAAGATCCCTCTGAAGCATGTTATTGGTATTTCTGAGGTCTTAACAAAGGACTTTTTCATCACATCCTCAGCTTCACCTTTAGACCACATTTTCCTATATTTAATGCCTTGTATTTAATCTTTGCATGGAAGCCATTTGATTTTAACATCACTTGTTATCTGGAAAGGCTGGGGATTTTCAAACCCAACAATTTCAGGCTCCTTTTCATTCAAGTGGTTTTTTCTTTAACGTACTGTCTCCTCTTCAATTTTACTATAAGCAGCAAGAAGCCAGGTGGCACCTTCAACATTCTGTCTGGAAAGCTCCTTAGCTAGACCATCTGTTCATTAGGTATGTTTCCTACCCTCCACACTAATGCAGGAGACAGCGTTGCTAAACTTTCTGCCGCTACACAAGGATGTCCTTTCCATCCGTTTTCCTAACTTTTTTTAAAGCCCTTATTGCAGCTTTCTTAAAGGTCACTGGACTCTTATCAACAGACTTTCTTACCTTTTTTCTTTTAATTTTTTTAGAGACAAGGTCTCACTATATTGCCCAGGCTGGTCTTGAACTCCTGAATTCAAGTGATCCTCCCACCTCGGCCTCCAAAAGTTATGGTATTACAAGCGTGGGCCACTGTGCCCAGCCAACACTTTTTAACACTCCTTAAGCTTTTACTAACAATCTCCTCAAAGTCCTTCCAGCTTCTTCCCACTTCTCAGTTGTAAAGTTACTTCTACATTTGAGGTTTCTGTTACGGCAGACCCCCATTCCAGAAACCGAAGTCTGTTCTCTGTTGCTGGGTAACAAATTACTACAAACTTAGCAGCTTAAAACAATAGTTCAGGTGTGGTGGCTCATGCCTGTAATCTCACCATTTGGGGAGGCCAAGGCTGGAGGACTGTTGGAGGTCAGGAGTTCGAGACCAGCCTGGCTGACATAGCAAGACTCTGTCTCTATTTAAAGATAAATAAATAAAAATAAACATTATCTCACATAGTTTCCGTGGGTCAGGAATTTGGGATGGGCTTAGCTGGGTGGCCCTGGCCCAGAGTCTGTCACGAAGCTGCAGTCTCGATTTTGGCTAGGGCTGCAGTCATTGGAAGGTTTGCCTGGGCCTAGAAGCTCTGCTTCTGAGACAGGTCACCAGTATGGCGGGGAGTCTGTGCTGGCTGTTGGCAGGGGCTTCAGTTCCTCACCAAGTGGAGACCTCTGCTTAGGGGTGCCTGAGTGTCCTCACACAGCACTTTTCAGAGTGAGTGACCCCAAAGAGAGGCAGAAGCTGGAATGTCTTTTATGACCCAGCTTCAAAGTCACATGCTGTCATTTCTGCAATGTCCTATTGGTCATACACAAGAGTCTCCTTGGTGAGGAACTGAAAAAGTCAGCCCTATTTCGTGTGGGAGGGGATTAAACAAGAGCCTGGAAACCAGGAGGCAAGAACCCCTGGTGGCCGTCTTGGGTGCTGGCTACCTCTGCACTGTTTAAATGCTGGCACTGGGAAAACTACCTAACCCTACAGAAGACAAAAATGAGCTAAATTCCTTCACAATTCATATTTACAAAAGTGAGCTCCACTTAGATTAAAATACCCATATATGAAAAAAATCTATATTTAAAACCACAGGCCAGGCATGGTGGCTCACGCCTGTAATCCCAGCACTTTGGGAGGCCGAAGTGGGTGCATCACTTGAGCTCAGGAGTTTGAGACCAGCCTGACCAACATGGCAAAACCCCCTTTCTCCAAAAAATACAAAAATTAGCCGGGTGTGGTGGCTCATGCTTGTAATCCCAGCACTTTGGGAGACCGAGGCAGGCAGATCACAAGGTCAAACACAAAAATTAGCCAGGCATGGTGGTGCACACCTGTAATCCCAGCTACTCAGGAGGCAGGGGCTAGAGAATCGCTTGAACCCGGGAGGCAGAGGTTGCAGTGAGCCGAGATCATGCCCCTGCACTCCAGCCTGGGCAATAGAGTGAGACTCCTTTTAAAAAAAAAAAAAGAAAAAAAATCAGCCGGTGCATGCCTGTAATCACAGCTACTCGGGAGGCCTGAGACATGAAAATCGTTTGAACCCGGGAGGTGGAGGTTACAGAGAGCCGAGATGACACCATTGCACTGTAACCTGGGCAACAGATCAAGACTCAGCCTCAAAAAATAAAAGTTAACAAGAAATAGAAAATTAGAAAAACATTTTTAGGCCGGGCGCGGTGGCTCAAGCCTGTAATCCCAGCACTTTGGGAGGCCGAGACGGGCGGATCACGAGGTCAGGAGATCGAGACCATCCTGGCTAACACGGTGAAACCCCGTCTCTACTAAAAAAAATACAAAAAACTAGCCGGGCGAAGTGGCGGGCGCCTGTGGTCCCAGCTACTCGGGAGGCTGAGGCAGGAGAATGGCGTGAACCCGGGAGGCGGAGCTTGCAGTGAGCTGAGATCCGGCCACTGCACTCCAGCCTGGG